>NC_069501.1:904241840-904541840 GCF_027579735.1 Bombina bombina | reverse complement strand
TAGGTACACCTGTTCAATTGCTTGGTAACACAAATTGCTAATCAGCCAATCACATGGCAGCAACTCAATGCATTTAGGCATCTAGACGCAGTGAAGACAACTTGCTAAAGTTCAAACCAAGCATCAGAATGGGGAAGAAAGGGGATTAAAGTGACTTTGAAGGTGGCATGGTTGTTGGTGCCAGACAGGCTGGTTTGCAACTACATGATGCTATCATGTCAATATGGACCAAAATGTCTGAGGTATGTTTCCAACAACAAATGTTAAAAAACTGCTGCTCTGATATACCTGCTGCTCTCAGTGACAAGTTGTAAAATCAACCACATTGCATCCGTTTACCTATATATCCTTGGTAAAGTAAGTTTAAAATGTCTCACCTCTGCTCCTGATACAGCATCAACGGATTGAAGCCAGTTAGAAGAAAACCCCTCACCAGGTATCGTTATAATATCTCACCCCTTGGATTCCCTCCGCTGTATATAGCTCTGTGTCTCCTATTCAGCATCTCACATGATCCCTGTATCACGTGGTCCATCATCCACCCGGAGACTTCTGCAATAGCGCTGTCAGTGGAGTCGATAGAATCGATAAGATGGTGTCACTGGTCTCTGCAGCTATAGTGGAACTGACCCGGAGCCCCCACGGGTCTTAGCGAATTCGCTGTTTTTACTCTGTCCAGTCAGCACTCTTCAATGCTGAATGACAAATAGGACAAAAATCCGGTACTGTAAAACTTCAATATTTTATTCCAAAAGGTTACACATGTCAATTAAAATTTAGCACAGTCTTGCCAGACTAGTCTGATGTGTTTCGGCCCCAAAAGGCCTTGTTCATAGACACAATTGTCCCTCTCACCTGTGGAGCTTTAATACACTCCCTTACATTGTAATTGGTTGAAGTAAAACTGTGCTCACTATTGCGCTTAACATTTAAAGAGACAAGAGGCAACATTTTAATTCAATCTCTATCTCCAAATCATAGCTTTCCTTAATTCGAAACATCTGATGCATACTATGTTGGCATAGGGTTACATAGTTACTATTATAGTTCTGTCTGTATGCAGCAGTTTGGCAGTTCAATTATAAACCACTTACTAGTGTTTGTAAAAAATCTAAATATATGTATAGTATAAATTCCAAACTATGTGCACTATATTCTATTAGACACTATATTAACGAGTTTTAACTCTATGTAGTTTGATATTGATGATATTGATATTGATGATATTTCATCTTGTTTATTCGTTGGCATGCAGATTCCTTAATAAAACATTATCCACTGTTGTAACCCATTGATTAGTTAGATCAAGAACTGTATCACTGTCAATGAGTTATGATATCCCCTTCTATATTAATTCAATGGGGCCTACGTGTGTTTATTTAACCCCTTAATGACCACAATGTACCCTGTATGTCACTGGTCGTTAAGGGTTTTTTCAGGACATAATAGCACAAGTCTAGCAAGAACACGCTATTAATGCACTCCCTCCAGCAGGCTTTGTGGAGTAGAGTAGTCTCAACGCTGGTGGCAAGACCGCGCTATAAAACAATCAAGTCCCAAAAAAAGGCCAGTGACATACAGGGTACGTCGCTGGTCCTTAAGGGGTTAAAAAATCCAAATGTATTCTTTTTTGAATAGCTCATTAGTCCTACTACCTCCTCTTGGTTTGGAAGTTATTAAATCAATGATCATCCGTTTAAATGATCTAGTATCGTTATAGTGTTCATATATAAACTGTTTTGCTGCTCCTGTAACTGCCTTACCTCTCGCTATATCATTTAGATGTTCTCATACTATCACCCTTGTTTCCCATGAGGTACACCCTATATACTGTACTCCACATTCTGTTCATGTGATCATGTATATGGAATATTCTGATTGACAATTAGTGCAAAAATTACAATCATAAACCATTTGTGTATTATGTGATTGGAACACCTTACTTACCGATACCCGGAGAGGGGTTTTCTTCTAGCTGGCTTCAATCCACTAATGCTGTATCAGGAGCAGAGGTGAGACGTTTTTCACTTACCTTACCAAGGATATATAAGTAAACGGATGCAGTAGTAGATTTGATTTCCCGATGTGTCACTGAGAGCCGGTGGTATATCAGAGCAGCAGTATTTTAGCATTTGTTATTGGGCATATAATTTCTCTACATACTGCCGCTCAGTTACCAGGCTACTATGAGGTATAAGCCATAATTATTCTTCACAGATTTAATTAAATAAACAGTGGAACAACCAATAATAGAGCCTTGAATGCTAACGAACACAGCAATTCATATGTTAAGAGACAGCTAACCCAAATAAGGGGAACAATACTAACTGTCTCATCATGGCCACATGTCATTTTGATTCACTATTAAGCTTGGAGGGTCTAAACACTGATAAGGGAGTTGGAGCACAGTGCTCAACAAAGCATGGCTATTTAAGTATTTTTGCTTATTTTTGAATTGTTTTTTAAAATACTTGCCAGCAATTTTCAAACAATTTTTTTATGCAAACTATTTTGAATTAAGTAGCCCTTTTAGGGTATGCACAGATCTCAACCTGTTTTATGGCACTTTAAAATTATCATCACTTTTGTTGCATTCAGTTTTGTTTTTCCTTAACCGCTAACCTACCTGCTTCGCAAGTTCCACAAGTTATATCACCGCACCTCCCGATACCCGGATCACCCTGCAAGGCGGTCTTCATAGGAACCTTCTGAGTGCATCAACCTACCTTAATGCAGTATAATTCTGCCACTTAGAATAGAAGTCTCTATCCTTTCTTCCACTCCTCCAGTAAGCATAATATTCTGTTCCTGTAATCCTGTTATTTTATGTATTCTAAGTATAACCTATAATGCAGTGTTAGAGGATGATTTCATCACTGGCACACTGCTATATACTGTGGGGCATGTCATACTATATAGTAATAGTGTGCCTACTACAAATCATCCATATAGTAAAGCTGTTACAAATTACTTGATGGTTAACAAATTCCCAGCCTAATTCACTTAAACTATCACTCTAGTTCACAGAGATATTTCTACATACATTATTACTACTAATGTAATTTTGCTATACTGATTCTATACAGTGTTACTATGTATATAGAATTTCAATAGAAAGGTTCTGCAGTTGCGGTTCTTACTAAATCATAACCATTAAACTATTCACAGGCATTACATAATACCAAGCCATTTTTAAAATGGACCCAGCAGACATCGCTACTCATGTTGTCAATCTAACACAGAGGGTTGATATTCTTACACAAGGCCTGAGAGACTTACAGTATTACAAATAGTCGGATGCTTTGGATACAGATGGAGTTTCAGATATCTTTATTTGAAGAAATATTAAAAGCTCATCATTGCAATAATAACATAGCGGATCCCTAGATACATGAGTGGTGTGTATTCCACCCCAAGGACTGCCTGCTGACGCGTTTCGTCTCGAAAGGCCGTAGTCATAGCTGCAGTCACTTGTTCCAAATGAGGTTAAATACCCATTGGAACCAGTTAATAGGCTAATAACAAAGAACCTGTTATTACTCGGGGCGGAACACTGACACACCTCTTAGAATCAAAGTTAACCCTTCAATAATTTATGAACTGATAAATCATTTTATGTTCAAACAATTGAAATGGTTCTTTAAGCTCATTCTAATGAAGTTTAAACTTTATATTTTAGCATATATAGATATATAGGTTATATCTAAACCTGATTTAACAATGAGTTTGCCCAGAGAAACAAAGCTATAGATAATAATATGTAATTATATAACATAACAGAGTATTTTAGTACAAATTAATGTGAAGACATATATAAGTACATTTCTCTCTTCAAAAATACATATCTAAATTTGCTTCTATATATACAGTGATGGAAACAGAAATTATTTGTATTATAAATTGGATGATCTTTCATTACTTCAAATCTAACATTGTTTACTGAAATGGAATTATGTAGGCTCTATTTCCATTTATGCTATATCTTGTCTATACACTATAGAGAGATCATAGGAATATAATATTCCATTGTATTTGAATATTCTGTTCAAAAGTATTGTATGAACTGGGAACACACTTAATAATTTCAAACTTGAATATATTGCAGAGTAAACTTAATTATGTTAAAATATACTCCTTGTAATACCTCTGTTGATAATTTTATCCTGTATATTGGGTTAGAAAGCTGTATTTCTGTAACTATCTACAATCAACATAACTTTGTTTTATCTTGTTTTATTTTATTTTATTTGGTTAGACTTTTTGCTACAGGTAAGTAATCTCAGATACACAGACCTACATATACAATTCCTTATTCCCAAAAATTTATAAGATCAAACTCTGAGTTTAATCCAAAGGGAACTCTGGTCTTCAGTTTGTGTATCCAAAATGCTTCCCTTTTGGATAGTAGTTTGTCTCTGTCTCCCCCTCTAGATTTACACTTGACCAGTTCTATAATGGTCCATTTGAAAGTGTGTACACTACAATTATGTTCCAATTTAAAATGTTGTACTAACGGTGTGGTAAGTTTGCCAGCTTTTATCTTAGTTAAGTGCTCCCTAATCCTCTCTCTGGTCTCTCTTGTAGTGAGCCCAGTATATTGGATCCTACATGCTGTGCAGGTGATTAAATATATTACATGGCAAGACCTGCAGTTTAAACTGAGAGACTTACAGACAGAAAATTATTGTCTTAAATCTTTCATTAAAGAAAACTTCTCCATCAGAACCCCAATTCCTGACAACACCCCTGAACCTCAAGTCGGTTTACCTGAAAAACATTTTGGTGACAGAACTCTTTACAGGAAGTTCAAGAATGCATGTACTCTAATGTTTGCTTTGAAACTGAAAACCTATTCCACAGACAGAGCCAAGGTTCTCACAGTCATTTCCTATTTAAAGGGAGAACCCAGAGGCTGGGCGAAAACACTTATTTGGAGACCAATGATCCGATCTTGGATTCTTTAGATGCCATTTTCCAAGCCATGTCCTTTCTCTACGATGACCCCAATAAGCAGATTCTGACAAAACTATTATGAGCTCCCTGAGACAGTGCAAGTGTCCTCTTGAAGACCACATTGTGGAATTCAAACATTGGGCCAAAGACACCGAGTGGAATGAAGTCTCATTAAGGAATCAATTCCGCTTAGGACTTTCAGATGTACAAAGTTTCCTATGGTTTGCAAACTTCTACCGAAAATTTATAAAAAAACTTTGCATCAAATCCCATTTCCACACCCCTTTTACCTCTGATATAGCTCTAACACCAAGACTTAATTGTAGACTAAGACTCCGCCTCATGCAAATATGCCTTAATGCAGCAAAATCACTAATAGCTAGACACTGGAAAACTACATGAACACCCATTATTACAATGTGGAAAGATATAGTGAGTGCACTCTTGGATTTGGAAGAATACGGACACTTGAAATATAACTCAAACACCCCATTCTCTGAGATTAAATTCTTATGGGAGGAATTTTCACACTCTATAAAACATAATGTGCTAATAAAACCAACCTTTGGACCAATAACACCAAAGCGGATTGGTCTCCTCCCGCCTCCCTCCCTTTTAACTTCCTTCCTCCTGCCTCTTACCAACTTATATATTATTATATATATTAATGTGTTGTACTAGTTTGACGTCCACTCATTAGTTTTATTGAAAGAGCTGTTACATGGACGTTGAAGTTTGCATCCTAAAACTAATCTTCAGATCTGATACAGGGGCGCTTGCATGGACCTATACAATTCTCAATGTGGACGTTAAGAGACTTCAGTCGGGCTCATTGGTACAGATAAGTTTCAGTCAAAAGTGAACATTGTTATTGTTTATATAAGTTTGATTAAAGTACAAAGATGGGAAAGTAACTCAAGCATATATGCATGTACTATTTATAATCCATGCCAACAATATACTGTACATGTTAATAATTGTTGTTTGTAAACTTTCCTCAATAAATATATTATTATTTTTTTTACATCAGCACCAATTTTGCAATTCCCAGATCCCTCTTTGCAATATGTGCTAGAGGTAGATGCCTCTGATTACGCCATAGGTGCTATTCTGTCCCAGAGAAAAAATCTCCTAGACCCTTTACACCCAGTAGCATTTTTTCCAGACTTATGACATCTGTCAAACTAAACTACCCTATCAGTGAGAAGGAACTTTTAGCTATAAAAACATTGTTGGAACATTGGAGGCACTTACTAGAAGGAACTACCTCTCCAATACTCATCTACACAGATCATTGTAATCTTCATTACCTCAAAACTAACAAAACCCTTTCATCCCAGCAAGTTAGGTGGAGCCTGTACTTCTCCAAGTTCAATTACCTTATAACCTAAAGACCTGCAAATAAGAATGGCAAAGCTAATGCCCTGTCCAGGAAGAATCCCAAACCTGACTTACCTAATACTTCTACCACTATAGTACCTCCTGATCAATTCCTTGGTTTCACAACTCAATTGATCCCCCTAATCACTAATAGATAGAGACTAGAAAACTACATTAACACCTATTATTACAATGTGGAAAGATAGAGTGAGTGAACTCTTGGATTTGCAATAACACAGACACTTAAAAATATAACTCGAACACCCCATTCTCTGAGATTAAATTCTTATGGGAGGAATTATTACACTCTATATAACATAATGTGCTAATAAAACCAACTTGGGACCAATAACACAAAAGCAGATTGGTCTCCTTCCTCCCCCTCCCTCCCCTTTAACTTCCTTCCTCCTGCCTCTTACCAACTTATATGTTATAGTCCTTACAGTAATATTTTATACTAGTTTGACGTCCACTCATTAGTTTTATTGGAAGAGCTGTTACATGGACGTTGAAGTTTGCATCCTAAAACTAATCTTCAGAACTGATACAGGGACGCTTGTATGGACCTATACAATTCCCAATGTGGAGGTTAAGACACTCTGGTCGGACTTATTGGTACAGATAAGTTTCAGTCAAAAGTGAACATTGTTATTGTTTATATAAGTTTCATTAAAGTTCAAAGACGGGAAAGTAACTAAAGCATATATGCATGTACTATTTATAATCCATGCCAACAATATACTGTACATGTTAATAATTGTTGTATGTAAACTTTCCTCAATAAATATAAAAACATTTTTTTTTTACATCTGCCCCAATTTTGCAATTCCCAAATCCCTCTTTGCAATACATGCCAGAGGTAGATGTCTCTGATTAAGCCATAGGTGCTATTCTATCCCAGAGAAAAATTTCCTAGACCATTTACACCCAGTAGCATTTTTTCCAGACTTATGACATCTGCTGAACTAAACTACCCTATCGGTGAGAAGGAACTTTTAGCCATAAAAACATTGTTGGAACATTGGAGGCACTTACTAGAAGGAACTACCTCTCCAATACTCATCTATACAGATCATCGTAATCTTCAGTACCTCAAAACTAACAAAACCCTTTAATCCCAGCAAGTTAGGTGGAGCCTGTACTTCTCCTGGCTCAATTACCTTATAACCTACAGACCTGCAAATAAGAATGGCAAAGCTGATGCTCTGTCCAGGAAGGATCCCAAACCTGACTTACCTAATACTTCTACCACTATAGTACCTCCTGATCACTTCCTTGGTTTCACAACTCAATTGATCCCCTTAATCAAACAGTATCAAGCATCTGATACAACCATTCCTATGATGAATTTACATATCAACCATGATGGTATTTATTGTCATCAAAACCAGTTGTATGTCCCTCCAAACCTTTGCCATATGGTTTTACAGACCGTACATGAGTCACAGCTAGCTGATCACCCTGGCATTCAAAAAACTATTGCTATACTTAATAAATCCTTCTGGTGGCCTACAATGTACAAGGATACTGTTAACCCCTTGAATGCTAACGAGCCATCGCTAGCACTCAACTAACTTTTTGGTGATCTGGGGGCTCCCACCCTCTCCTACCCCAGCAATCAGGCCTGCATAGTGACAGGCATCGCCGGGGCTTCCCGTTACGTGCGGTGACGTCATGCGTAATGACGTGATGACGTCACCGCGCAACTTTATTTAAAATTTACAATACAAAGTATAGGGAAAGGGGGCATGCTGCTTAGAAACCTGTATCTCAGGGATCTGAGCAGCTACAGACCCTCAAGACCCACCATTGGAAAGGTAATCGCCTAACCTTTCCAATGGTTTGAGTTTTGGGGATCTGGGGGGAGAAAAAGTCAAAACATTTTTTTTTGTTAAAAATAGTAAAAATCAGAAAAATATTAATTCCAGCTTAGCACTCAAAGGGTTAAAGGGACACTGTACCCAATTTTTTTCTTTTGTGATTCAGATAGAGCATGCAATTTTAAGCAACTTTCTAATTTACTCCTATTATCAAATTTTCTTCATTCTCTTGGTATCTTTATTTGAAATGCACAAATGTAAGTTTAGATGCCGGCCCATTTTTGGTGAACAACCTGGGTTGTCTTTGCTGATTGGTGGATAAATTCATCCACCAATAAAAAAGTGCTGTCCAGAGTACTGAAACCAAAAAAAGCTTAGATTCCTTCTTTTTCAAATAAAGATAGCAAGAGAATGAAGAAAAATTAATAATAGGAGCAAATTAGAAAGTTGCTTAAAATTGCATGCTCTTTCTGAATTACAAAAGAAAAAAATTGGGTTCAGTTTCCCTTTAAACATCTTAAATTCTGTCCTGTTTGTACCGTCCCAAAAGCTGATAGGAGACATCCTTACAGCCTCCTAATGCCTTTGCCAATACCAGATAGACCATGGGCTGACATAGCTATGGATTTTATCTTTGAACTACCCACTTCATCTAATATGAAAACAATCCTTGTAGTACTGGATCTTTTTACCAAAATGACAAACTTTATTCCCTATCTCTGCTAGCGCCTCCCAAACAGTGGAGTTATTCCTAAAACAAGTAGTCAAACTCCATGGTCTTCCCAAGACAATAACCACAGACCAAGGTACACAGTTTACCTCCAAATTTTGGAAACAACTTTGAAAATCCTTACAGGTAGATCAGCAATTAAGTACAGCATATCACCCACAGACAAATGGGCAAACCAAAAGGACAAACCAGTGGTTAGAACAGTACATCCAATGCTACAACACATATAAACAGGATAACTAGAAATCCTTATTATCAACTGCTGAGTTTGCATACAATAATACAGACAATTCTGCCACTAAACAAACTTCCTTCGAGTTGCAAATTACTGTTTCCATCCTACCTATAACCTTTTATGTAATTCTGATTCCACTTGCTTACAAGTTGATGATTCTATCAATACCATCTCAGAAAACTTTAAGATAGTTCAACATAACATATCTCAGGCACAAGAAGGACAAAAACATTAATATGATCTCAGAAGAAGACCGTCCCCATCATATGTTGTAGGAGATCAAGCTTGGTTGTCTACCAAACACCTGAAACTACATACTCCTAGCAAAAAATGTAACAACCTTTTCATCAGTCCTTTCATCATCACAAAGATTATTAACCAAAATGCGGTCACACTGGACTTACCAGCTCATTATAAGATTCATCCTACATTTCATGTCTCCCACTTCAAACCCTTCCACTCTAATCGTGATGGATCATCTGGTTCATCATCCTGTCCAGCCTCAATTGTTCCTAAACAGGAATTTAAGATACAAAGCATTGTTGATTATTATTATTATTATTATTATTATACTTTATTTATTAAGCACCAACATATTCCGCAGCGCTGTCCATGGATACAATTCATTTAAATAAAACAATACAAGACTTGTAAGATACAGGACAAAATTTACAAACACATACAGGAGGGATTGAGGGCCCTATTCCCGTGGGAACTTACAATCTAGAAGGGTAGGAGGTTGGGAAACAGGAGGTGAGGACTGCAAGATTGAGAAGGATGTTAATACAGAGTTAGATGAGGGAAATATTAGGTAAGTGAAATTAATTTATTATTGAGTTGGGTGGTAGGCTTCTCTGAACAGAAAAGTCTTCAGGGAGCATTTAAAGGAAGAAAGATTAGGGCAAAGCCTGACAGCATGAGGGAGAGTGTTCCAGAGGGTAGGTGCTGCACGGCAGAAGTCCTGCAGTCTAGCATGAGAGGAGGTGATAGTTGCGGATGCAAGGAGCAGGTCATTGTTGGATCTTAGTGGACGGGCTGGAGTATACTTGTGTATTAGAGAGGATAGGTAGAGGGGAGCGGCGTTGGTGAGAGTTTTGTATGTAAGGGTGAGAATTTTGAATTTAATTCTGCTGTGAATGGGGAGCCAATGAAGGGATTCACAGAGAGGTGCAGCAGATACAGTTCGACGGGAAAGGTGGATCAGCCTGGCAGAGGCATTTAGGATGGATTGAAGGGGGGAGAGGCGGGAAAGAGGAAGGCCAGCGAGTAGGTTGTTGCAGTAGTCAAGTCGGGAGATAACAAGGGAGTGGATTATTTGCTTTATTGTGTCGGCGCTCAGAAAAGGGCGAATTTTAGAAATATTGCGTAGATGATTGCGGCAGGATGTAGAAAGCAATTGGATATGGGGGATGAAGGATAAGTTTGAGTCAAGTGTGACTCCGAGGCAGCGGACTTGGGGTGATGGGGAAATGGTGATGCCGTCAACAGGGATAGAGAAGTCAGAAGTCGGCGTAGAGCTTGAGGGGGGGATAAGAAGGAGCTCAGTCTTGGACATGTTAATCTTTAGGTGGTGAGAGGCCATCCTGGAAGAAATACCAGATAAGCAGTTGCTGACATGAGAGAGGACAGAGAGAGAGAGAGCAGGGGTGGAAAGGTAGATCTGGGTGTCATCAGCATAGAGGTGATATTTGAAACCATAACTATTGATAAGTTTACCTAGCGAAGAAGTATAGATGGAGAAGAGTAGAGGACCCAGAACAGATCCTTGAGGTACTCCAACAGACAGAGGCATAGGAGAGGAGGAGTCACCGGCAAGTGACACAGAAAAAGACCTGTGAGAAAGATAGGAGTGAATCCAGGAAAGAGCAGTGTCACAGAGGCCAAAAGAGCTAAGGGTCTGTAGGAGGATTACAGGTGATATAGAGGACAATTACAATATCTTGTCTATTGGAAAGGTAATGTGGAACCCTCCACAAACTTCTCAGCACCTCGTCTGGTTTCCTTATTTCATAGGAGACATCTGTAACACCCACGTCCCTGAACCGCTGAGCGGTTCCATCAGGGGGGGGGGTCATGTCATATCTGACAGCTTTATGTTACTTCTCCTTTAAGATAGAGACGTGCTTCAACTATCTTGCACTATAAAGCTGGGTAACTTCCTGCACTTATTGCTTGGTATTTCTAAACTGTATATAGTTGTACTACCTCTAGTTCTAGTAACTTTGTTTACATTTCTCCTAAGCAGTAAACTATTGCTATCCTGAAGTTATGCTTGTTTCCTGATAACCATCTTACCGCTGTGGACTGTCCTGGATTTAACCTGGTTTGTGGCAAAGTAAGTCTGGTCAATTCTGATACATCCAGTTTCCACCCTCAAGGTAACTAAGCCTGTCATTGCAGATCCTTAAACTTATCATCACTTTTGTTGCATTCACTTTTGTTTTTCCTCAACCGCTAACCTACCTGCATCGCAAGTTCCACCAGTGGCATCACCGCACCTCTCAATACCTGGATCTCCCTGCAAGGCAGTCTTCACAGGATAACGCCACCGGAACCTTACCAGTTGTACAGAGATAGCGTATAACAAATATACCTATAACCGTTGTAGGGCTTCCAGGTCAGAACCTTCTGAGTGCATCAACTTACCTTGAAGCTGAATAATTCTGCCACTTAGAACAGAAGTCTCTCTCCTTTCTTCTACTCCTCCGGTAAGCATAATATTCTGTTCATGTCATCCTGTTATTTTATGTATGCTAAATATAACCTATACTGCAGTGTTAGAGGATTATTTCATCACAGGCACACTGCTATATACTATGGGGCGTGTTGTACTATATAGTAATACAAATCATCCATATAGTAAAGCTGTTACAAATTACTTGATGGTTAAACAAATTCCCAGCCTAATTCACTTAAACTATCAATCTAGTTTCTACACATTTTCTACATACAGTATTACTACTAATTTCATTTTGTTATTCTATGTCTATACAGTGTTACTATGTATATAGAATCTCAATAGAAAGGTTCTGCAGTTGCGGTTCTTACTAAATCATAATCATTAAACTATTCACATGCATTACAACCTGTTACTGCTAAAAGGAAAAAATATTTAAAAACATACACAGATAAAAACACTAGGTGGGATATTTATGAAAGGACTGTTGGACATGATCCGACATTGCGGATCATATCCGACAGACCTCGCTGAATGCGGAGAGCAATTCGCTTTCCGCATTCAGCATTGCACCAGCAGCTCTTGTGAACTGCTGGTGCAACCCCACCCCCTGCAGATTTGCGGCCAATCGGCCACTAGCAGGGGGGTGTCAATCAACCCGATCGTATTCGATTGGGTTGAATTGCGGCGATGTCTGTCCGCCTCCTCAGAGCAGGCGATAGGTTATGAAGCAGAGGATATTAGACTGCTGCTTCATAACTGGTGTTTCTAGCGAGCCTGAAGCCTTGCCAGAAACACGGGCGTTCAAGCTCCATACGGAGCTTGATAGATAGACCCCCTATGTCTGTTTAAAACCATAATTGTATAGAAATAAATCTCCATCCTAAAAAGAAACTAAGATTAATAACTGCTATTTAGTAACAAGCTCAAAAGTTAGTATAGCATGAGCCTCTAAGTTCAAAAAAGGGGCAACAATGAGCAGGCAGAGTAGATGCTGTGGAGAGTTAGTTGCAAGTTGATGAAACAAAGCATGCATGCAATATTGCACATACACTGCTACATACAGGTAAGCACTTCTGCATGTAATAAGTATTTATACACCCAGAAGTACACACTGATTAATTGAGCTAAAACTCCTCTGTCCCAGAAGATCTTATAGTTATGCTCATTAAGTCACAAATGTTCCTGAATCAACATAGGTATAAAAGGGGTTCAAGCAAGTAGAGTCAGGATAAATATCAGCACTTCACAGATTACTCAGGGCATCCTGTTTGATCCAGAATCCGTCCAGAGATAGTAGTATTGACCGCAGCCTGCAGCTGCTCATCAAGTCACACATGGGTTAGAGGTAAATAGCGTCCTCTTTTACAATGCCGGAATCCAAGTGCTTCAAGCCTGTCTGTTTCTCTGCATAGATAGGAGACATCCCATCTTTAATACTGAAATCTCCTGAAGGATTTAATCATATAATCCCATCATAACTGGTAAATAAATCCACAACAGTTTGCAGCAGCACATAAATGTTCAAAATGACAGCATTACAGCCGACGCACGTTTAGCCCCATAATGCACAGCGAATGGGGCTCATCAGGGCCGTCAATCATGAAGTAATGACAGTACTTATAGGGTGGTTACTCCAGTGGGAGGATACAATACTCAAATGCGGCAACTTTGAAATTTGTATTTGTTCAGCAACTAAAACATTTCTAGCATATAAATTAAATCAAATAAAATGTATAATCAAAATGCAACATAGCAAAATGACAAAAGTAGCAGAACCAGGGAGCAATGAATTTCACTCTCCTAAGTAGGAATACAAGTTAATACGTATTCCTTTGTAACCAAGGAAAAAATATTATATTATGTTCTTATTCACTCCAAAAAAGATGCAAATTCTAATCTCTCATTAAAACCTTTCAGAAACACTCGGCCAGAATAAGAGTTTTGCATCAGAGGCTATGCGGTGCTAACGAGAAGTTTTCTCTCACTGCTCACTTACCTGCAGCACTGGTATTACGGATTTTTACAAACCCGGCGTTAAAAGGCAAGAAGTGAGCGTTAAGCAAAATTGTGCTCCTTACCGCACTCCAATACCAGCGCTGCTTAAGTCAGCTGTGAGCTGGTCGTACGTGCTCGTGCATGATTTCCCCATACGAATCAACCGGGAGAGTCTGCTGAGAAAAAGTCTAACACCTGCCAAAAAGCAGCGTAAAACTCAGTAACGCAGCCCCATTGATTCCTATGGGGAAACAAATTTTATGTTTACACCTAACACCCTAACATGAACCTTAAGCCTAAACACCCCTGATCTTACACTTATTAACCCCTAATCTGCTGCCCCCGACATCGCTGCCACCTACATTATACTTATTAACCCCTAATCTGCTGCCCCCAACATCGACAACACCTACATTATTTTTATTAACCCCTATAATAGTGGCTGCGATGTTGGGGCGGCAGATTAGGGGTTAATAAGTATAATGTAGGTGGCAGCGATGTTAGGGATGGCCGATTAGGGGTTAATAATATTTAACTAGTGTTTGCGAGGTGGGAGTGCGGCGGGATAGGGGTTAATATTTTTATTCTAATGGCGGCAATGTCCGGAGTGGCAGATTAGGGGTTAAAAATTTTATTTTAGTGTTTGCGATGCGGGAGGGCCTCGGTTTAGGGGTTAATAGGTAGATTATGGGTGTTAGTGTACTTTTTAGCACTTTAGTTATGAGTTTTATGTTACGGTGTTGTACCATAAAACTCTTAACTACTGACTTTAAAATGCGTTAGGGATCTTGGAGGTAGAGAGTGTACCGCTCACTTTTTGGCCCCCCAGGACAGACTCATAATACCGGCGCTATGGAAGTCCCATAGAAAAAGGACTTTACAAAGTTTATGTAAGTCGTGTTGCGGTAAGGCCAAAGAAGTGTGCGGTGCCCCTAAACCTGCAAGACTCGTAATACGAGCGGTAGTGAAAAAGCAGCGTTAGGACCTGTTAACGCTGCTTTTTAAGCCTAACGCACAACTCGTAATCTAGCCGACTGTATTTAGAAAATACAATCACTCGGCCAGATTACGAGTTTTGCGTTAGAGGCTATGCGGTGCTAACGAGCAGTTTTCTCTCACCGCTCACTTACCTGCAGCGCTGGTATTACAGGTTTTTACAAACCCAGCGTTAAAATGCAAGAAGTGAGCGTTGAGCAAAATTGTGCTCCTTACCGCACTCCAATACCAGCGCTGCTTAAGTCAACGGTGAGCTGATTGTACGTGCTCGTGCACGATTTCCCCATAGGAATCAACGGAGAGAGTCAGCTGAGAAAAAGTCTAACACCTGCAAAAAAGCAGCTTAAAACTCAGTAACGCAGCCCCATTGATTCCTATGGGGAAATACATTTTATGTTTACACCTAACACCCTAACATGAACCCCGAGTCTAAACACCCCTAATCTTACACTTATTAACCCCTAATCTGCCGCCCCAACATCGCAGACACCTACATTATACTTATTAACCCCTAATCTGCCGCCCCCGACATCACAGACACATGCATTATACTTATTAACCCCTAATCTGACGCTCCGGACACCGCCGCCACCTACATTATACTAATTAACCCTTAAGCTGCTACCCCCAACATCGTCGATACCTACATTATTTTTATTAACCCCTAATCTGCCGCCCCAACATCGTCGCCACCTACATTATACTTATTAACCCTTAATCTGCTGCCCCCAACATCGCCGACACCTACATTATTTTTATTAACCCCTAATCTACCGCTCCAGACATCGCAGCCACTATAATAAACATATTAACCCCTAAACCGCCGCACTCCCACATTACAAACATTAGTTAAATATTATTAACCCCAAATCTGCCATCCCTAACATCGCCGCCACCTACCTGTATTTATTAACCCCTAATCTGCCACCCCCAACGTCGCCGCCACTATACTTAATGTATTAACCCCTAAACCTAAGTCTAACTCTAACCCTAACACCCCATAACTTAAATATAATTTAAATAAATCTAAATAAAAATTAATATTATTACCTAAATTATTCCTATTTAAATACTTACCTATAAAATAAACCCTAAGATAGCTACAATATAACTAATAGTTACATTGTAGCTAGCTTAGGGTTTATTTTTATTTTACAGGCAAGTTTGTATTTATTTTAACTAGGTAGAATATTTATTAAATAGTTATTAACTATTTAATAACTAACTAGCTAAAATAAATACAAATTTACCTGTAAAATAAAACCTAACCTAAGTTACAATAACACCTAACACTACACTACAATTAAATAAATGAACTAAATTAAAAACAATTAAATAAATTAAATTAGCTAAATCACAAAAAAAACACTAAATTACAAAAAATAATAAACAAATTACAAGATATTTAAACTAATTACACCTAATCTAATAGCCCTATTAAAATAAAAAGCCCCCTCAAAATAAAAAGAAACCCTAGCCTAAACTAAACTACCAACAGTCCTTAAAAGGGCCTTTTGCGTGGCATTGCCCCAAGGAAATCAGCTCTTTTACCTGTAAAAAAAATACAAACAACCCCCCAACAGTAAAACCCACTACCCACACAACCAACCCCCCAAATAAAATACTAACTAAAAAAACTTAAGCTCCCCATTGCCCTGAAAAGGGCATTTGGACGGGCATTGCCCTTAAAACGGCAGTTAGCTCTTTTGCGGCCCAAAGTCCTAACCTAAAAAAAAAACCCTCCCAATACACCCTTAAAAAAACTTAACACTAACCCCCTGAAGATCGACTTACTGTTCTGAAGACCGGACATCCATCCTCAAGGAAGCGGCAGAAGTCTTTATCCAACCGGGCTGAAGTCCTCAACGAAGCCGGGAGAGGTATTCATCCAAGCCGGGCGAAGTGGTCCACCAGACGGGCAGAAGTCTTCATCCAGACAGCATCTTCTATCTTCATCATCCGATGCGGAGCGCCTACATCTTCAAGACATCCAATGCAGAGCATCCTCTTCTGAATGACGGTTCCTTTAAGTGACATCATGCAAGATGGCGTCCCTTAGATTCCGATTGGCTGATAGAATTCTATCAGCCAATCAGAATTAAGGTAGAAAAATCATATTGGCTGATGCAATCAGCCAATAAGATTGAAGTTCAATCCTATTGGTTGATCCAATCAGCCAATAGGATTGAGCCCGCATTCTATTGACTGATTGGAACAGCCAATAGAATGCAAGCTCAATCCTATTGGCTGATTGGATCAGCCAATATGATTGAACTTCAATCTTATTAACTGATTGCATCAGCCAATAGGATTTTTTCTACCTTAATTCCGATTGGCTGATAGAATTCTATCAGCCAATCGGAATCTAAGGGACGCCATCTTGGATGACGTCACTTAAAGGAACCGTCATTCAGTAAGAAGTCTCCGGTTGAAGAGGATGCTCCACGTCAGATGTCTTGAAGATGGACCCGCTCCGTGTCAAATGGATGAAGATAGAAGATGCCATCTGGATGAAGACTCCTGCCTGTCTGGAGGACCACTTGGCCCGGCTTGGATGAAGACTTCTCCCGGCTTCATTGAGGACTTCGGCCCGGTTGGATGAAGACTTCTGCCACTTCCTTGAGGATGGATGTCCGGTTTTCAGAACAGTAAGTCGATTTTCAGGGGGTTAGTGTTAGGTTTTTTTAAGGGTGTATTGGGTGGGTTTTATTTTTAGGTTAGGGCTTTGGGCCGCAGAAGAGCTAACTACCCTTTTAAGTGCAATGCCCATCCAAATGCCCTTTTCAGGGCAATGGGGAGCTAAGGTTTTTTTTAGTTAGTATTTTATTTGGGGGGTTGGTTGTGTGGGTGGTGAGTTTTACTGTTGGGGGGGGTTTTGTATTTTTTTTTACAGGTAAAAGAGCTGATTTCTTTCTGTAATTTAGTGTTTTTTTGTGATTTAGCTAATTTAATTTATTTAATTGTTTTTAATTTAGTTTATTTAATTGTAGTGTAGTGTTAGGTGTTATTGTAACTTAGGTTAGGTTTTATTTTACAGATAAATTTGTATTTATTTTAGCTAGGTAGTTATTAAATAGTTATTCTACCTAGTTAAAATAAATACAAACTTGCCTGTAAAATAAAAATAAACCTTAAGCTATTCGTTATATTGTAGCTAGTTTAGGGTTTATTTTATAGGTAAGTATTTAGTTTTAAATAGGAATTATTTAGGTAATAATATTAATTTTATTTAGATTTATTTAAATTATATTTAAGTTAGGGGGTGTTAGGGTTAGACTTAGGTTTAGGGGTTAATAAATTTAGAATAGTGGCGGTGACGTTGGGGGAGGCAGATTATGGGTTAATAAGTATAATGTAGGTGGCGGCGATGTTAGGGACGGCAGCTTAGGGGTTAATAATATTTAATTAGTGTTTGCGAGGTGGGAGTGCGCCGGTTTAGGGGTTAATATGTCTATTCTAGTGGAAGCGATGTCCGGAGCGGCAGATTAGGGGTTCAATTTTTTATTTTAGTGTTTGCGATGCGGGAGGGCCTCGGTTTAGTGGTTAATAGGTAGCTTATGGGTGTTAGTGTACTTTTTAGCACTTTAAAATGCGTTAGGGATCTTGGAGGTAGAGGGTGTACCGCTCACTTTCTGGCCTCCCAGGACAAACTCGTAATACCGGTGCTATGGAAGTCCCATAGAAAAAAGACTTTACAAAGTTTACGTATGTCGTATTGCGGTAAGGCCAAAAAAGTGTGCTGGGCCCCTAAACCTGCAAGACTCGTAATACCAGCGGCAGTGTAAAAGCAGCGTTAGGACCTGTTAACGCTGCTTTTTCAGCCTAACGCACAACTCCCAATCTAGCCGACTGTGTCTCTTTTCATAACAGATATTTATCTTTATCACCCCCTGCCATTAAGTATGCCTCAATCGATTCCAATAATTCTTAAAGATACAGTTCTCCCTTTATGGTATTGGGCAAAATGCCTAACCACACTTGTATCTCTAAAATATTTAAATACTGGAAGAAGTAATCACTTCTCAGTTTTATAAAGATTTACCAAAAAGTAAATTAGCCTGATCAAAAAGCCACCATAAATATGTTCTTATAATGAGACATGAACAAATAACCATAACGTTTGCTTTTTTAACCTTTAAGTATGTGTCCATGGTCATGATAACTGTACTGTGACAATTTGTTTAATGAATCAATTAATTAATTAATACCCATTTGCTAGCTGTAGTATGAAACAAAATGCATTCTAAATATGCAGTAAATATTATTAGATTGAAAAAAGATATTTAAAAAAGCACTAATTACAATGGGGGATTCAGTAGTCAACGGATGATCATAAAACAAAAATAATAGGAAACAAGAAACAAAATTAAAAAAAATATTGCGTGGCATAGTATGGAGAATATACTGTATTTTTTATAAATTGTGCCTAAATACAATTATGGGAGCTGTCAACTTAAAAATGACAAGGATAGTGTGCAGTCATTCATGTGTCTGAAACAGCCCAGATATTCTACCATACACACAAACATATAAACATATTCATAAACATATACATATACACACACATGCACACATATACAAATATACAGACAGACTGACACACACAAACACACATATAAACACATAGACATATACACACATACACATATTTAAACATACACATATACATACAATTTTGAAAAACTTGTACTGAAGTCTGAATAGTCAAGTGCAATAACATACCAATGGGAAATGGTCTACACCTCCCAAATCTTGAACATATTTAAGGTCTTGCCAAGTTTTCAGAGAGAAAGAAACTAAGAGGCCGAATTATCAAGCTGTCAACTATGCTGCATTCTATAGTAGTAGTGGTATTCTAGCGCTAAGAGTGCCCTAAGCTGTGACCAAAAAATGGGGTCTAACCTACCCCAGAAAAAAGGGTTTACTGAGACAAAGGAATCAGTCCAGCGCCAAAAAAGGCCAAGGGACAAATATACAAAACTGCCAATACTTGAAATGTGGATTTATTACAATCAAATACAGCGATATACAGTAAAACAGGAGTTAAAACAAAACAATGGCAATGGATGCCGAGCATATATTTAAAAAATGCAATAAAAGAAAATCAGTTTAAAACAATAAAATTGCTAGCAAAACAAAAATCGATATCAGCCTGACAAACTGGTTATCAACATAGAAGTCTTGGGTACATATTGGGTAAACCAAGCTATCTAAGCATACAGAGCGTAGGAGGCTGTGGGTTGTGGTTGTCTGTTATGGATCCATAGTGTGGTGTGCACCGTGGTAAAAATAAGGGAGATTCGTGTTGCGTGATGTGTGGCGTGATGTGAATGATCCAATGAAAGATCAGACCTGGCTGTGGATGCTTACAAATTACAACAACAATAAAAACAAAAATACAAAAATACAATGTGGCAAGTTACAACACAATAGAAATTTGTATAATGATGAAAAAACCTATAATTATGAAAAAAACATCATAAAAAACCCCCAAAAAATGATGCTGAGTGGAGACTAAGACTCCAATACAAAAAGGTAGTGATCGATCCTGAAGACAAGTGAAAAGTCAATCAAAAAAAGGCAAATAAACAGTCAATTAGAAGATCAGAAAAAATTCAGAAAAATTTTCTTCAACAAAGGATGGTGGAGAACAAAGTTGATGTAAATAACAGTACAAAAATTTTTTTTCAAAAAACCAAAAAATTCAAAAAATTCCAAAAGTTCAAAACAATGAATAAAAAAGGTAAAAAGGGGGGGTGGCAGAAAATTTGGCCAATCCAAATAAAGGCACAGTGGTGTGCTAAAAGACAAAGTCAAACCACGACAAAACAGAGTGAGGAAATAGGAATGTAGAAAATTTGAAAAATTGTAAAAATGTAAAAATATATAAAGGTGTGACAGGATAAATTCCAAGGATCCCAAAAAACTTTAGGCAATCAGCGGCTCTTAATGTCGTCCCTAGTAGATACCTGTAACCCAAAATAGCAACATAGCGTGATACAGTTTAAATTATAGTAGTAATCAAATGGAAAGATGCTTACCAAAGGGTCTACACGTTTCGGTCCTCAATAGACCTTTTTCAAGACTGATCCAGTGGTTAGCAAAGCATCTTTAAATAGGGGTTTGCTGGATTGCCCGGATGTGGCTTGCAAAACATTCCACTTCCGGTTCCGCTTAGTATTTTGAAATTAAAGTCCCTTATTTCTGAAATGTAGGGATGATCTATGAGCATAATTAGTGTTATATATGGTTTACTTCCATGGCCGTACTATCGGCAATGATAACTGCATATTTTTAAAAACTATCTGAGGTGGAAATCGAAAAGCCGTGACTTCACTTCCGGTTTAGGTACCGGATCGGCCCACCTCTGTGTTCAGTACATCAAGATAGATTAGAGTCTTGCAGTAGCAAACCAATTAGCAATGGTCAACTTCAAAACTCCTGACATTTGGGTATTGCCCAAAATTGGCTAATAAAATCTAATACAATATTGTGTGCATCTATTTGTGTATATATGTATTTTGTACCATTTCTGGAAATCAAAGTTGCTGGGAGTAAAATATTGTGGAGAGCATAATCAGTGTATAAATATTTCTATTAGTGAACTCGGCTAGTTTTGATATGTCTTCATAAGTATATACGGTATATGTCATTATCGTTACACCATAGCCCATTTGTTATAGGCGGGGTGTGTATAGCAATCTCTAACATAGTCAAAAAGGTCTAGGTAGCTGTTATTGATAAGTTTGATAAATGTGAATTTTTCTATAGGTATATTTTAGCCCTTATTGGTTCTTTTTGGGCTGTACTAACCGTCAAGAGGCGGTTATTTAGAGAAATGAGGGCAAATTGAACATTTTAGGTCAGAGTTAAGGGCAGACTGAACATTTTAGGTCCAAGTCTTCTCTATTGTTTTGAGGTTATCCTATACTTTAGTATGAGGTGATAGATTGATTTTTAGAGGTGGAGCAAGATATCGGATGTAATTTACATATAAAGAGACCGGGTGAATGTATAAAAACAGGGATTGATGAACTTATCGGGTTTGTATCAAACCCATAAATGGTTTATGTGTAAATAGCAATTTTATTATGTGGTCCTAAGGTAATATACCATTGATCCTTATGTATGAGTTCCTTTAAGAGAGAAGAGATTTCTATTTATCTTTATTCCTGACTACCTATCTTAAGAGTCGGCTGAGTTATAGTTGGAAATTTTCATATGTGTGGGAAGAGAACGGGCCTAACAGATAATTTAAGTCATGAATGGGCATAGGAGTAGATTCTCATTACTAGTTGAAGAGGTGGGCTAAGTCCTCTCTATTGTTTAGACCTTTTGGGTGTAGGCAGTCCAAAAGGAAAATCCATTTCGATTCTGCCCTGAGAAGGATTTTTTCGAAGTCCCCTCCCCTCCAGTTTTTAATTATTTTTTGTATCCCCATGGACCTCATCTCCTGTATTTTGCCATTATGTTTATCTGCAAAATGTTTGTAGAGTATGGTGTCCTTATTTTGTTTTTCGATCAGCAGTGTGTGCTCTCTCAGCCTATCTCTGAGACTTCTTGAAGTCTGACCAACATACTGGAGGCCACAGGAGCATTCGATGAGATAGATGACCCCTGTGTCTTTGCATCTGATAAGATCTTTAATTGTAAATTCTTCTCCAGTTTGGAATGAATGGAATTGTTTGGTCTTGATCCCTCTCTTGCAAGCTTTGCAAGAGTGGCATGGGAAATAGCCTTTCAATGGTTTTCCCTGTAGGTCATGTGTTTTTGTTTTTTTCTTTCGGAGGAGGCTTGGAGCTAATACGTTTTTGAGGTTGCTTGTTTTTTTATATACAAAATTTGGTCGATCAGGGAGTAGGTTCCCAATGATCTCATCGTCTTTTAGCAGATGCCAGTGTTTTTTGAAGATTTTTTCCATAATATATCGGTTACTGCTGTACTCTGTGATCATTGGTACATTAAGTCTTCCTTCTGTCCCATATCTTTTCTTTTCTTTGTATTTTGTTAGGTCTTTCCTTTCCACCTTTCTTACTTCCTCTATCTTGAGGTTCAGATCTTCTTCCTTGTAGCCTCGTTCTACAAACTTTTCTTTTAGACGGGTCACTTGTTTCTCCCATATCTGGATATTCGAGCAATTTTTTCGGACTCTTAGAAATTGACTTTTGGGGATGTTGTTTATCCATTTTTCATGGTGGCAACTATTGTAATGCACATAGTTGTTACTATCAACTGTTTTAAAATGTGTTGACGTTTCCCATTTGTTATTAAGGACTTCTATTTTTAAGTCCAAGAAAACTATTTCTTTTTGGCTCCAAGTGTGGGTAAACTTTAGATTTAGAACATTTTTGTTCATAATCTCAATTGTGTATATAAGGTCTTGTATTGGACCTTTCCAGATGATGAGAATATCGTCGATATATCTGCGGTAGAGGACCAGGTCCGCGCTCGCTGGGCAGGAGTCCCAGAATATACTCTCCCATTTACCCATATATAAGTTGGCATAGCTGGGCGCGAACCTGGTCCCCATTGCTGTACCGCAGATTTGTTGGTAGTATCTTCCTTCATTGCAAAAGTAGTTGTGCTGTAGAATATGTTGGATGCTGTTCAAAATAAATTTCGCCTGTTCTTCCAACATCAGGGGATCCTTATCCAAGAACCATTTTATTGCTTCAAGTCCCTCTTTGTGGGGTATGCTGGTGTATAAGGCGGCTACATCGCAGGTGGCCATGATGTAGCCTTCTTCCCACGGGATCTCTTCCAGGATATTTAGAACCTGTGTGGAATCTTTTAAGTATGATGGGAGAGCCTTTACGTATTTCTGAAGATGTTGATCAACGTATTCTGACAAGTTGCTTGTAAGTGACCCGATTCCAGAAATTATTGGACGTCCGGGAGGGTTTGTCAGAGTTTTGTGTATCTTGGGTAGATGGTATATTATAGGTGTCACTGGGTGTTTTATATCTAGATATCTATGCTCTTTTTCGTTCAAAATGCCAGAAGTTTTGGCTGTTTTGAGAAGTTCCTTGAGTTCCTCTTGATATTGTTTCACAGGGTTATTCCTAAGATGTAGATATGTTTTTTGGTCGTCAAGGAGACGTTGGTTCTCCGCATTGTATTTCTCCCTGTCGAGAATGACGATGCCTCCACCTTTGTCGGCTGGCTTAATCGTTAGTTGGTTGTTTGCTTCGAGTTTCCTGATGGTCTCTATATGTTGTCTGGATAGGTTGTGTTTGATCCTTTTCAAACTCTTTTGTTTGACATCTCTGATGTCTTTGGTAACCATAATTTCAAATGCATCAATAGCATTTCCTTTAGCGTGGGTAGGATAGAAGCTGGACTTTGGTTTAAGTCCCGTGTGAATGTATGGATCTTCAGCATCCGCTGAAGTGTAGCTCCTGGGTATCGTTGTATCAAGAGCAGTTTTTAGGAAGTACCTTTTTAAGGTTAATTTCCTTATAAAATCTTTGGTATTCATAAATGTTTGGAATTTATCCATACTTCTAGCCGGAGCAAAAGAGAGGCCATATTTCAGAACTTCCTTCTCTTCTTTCTTTATTTCATATGAGCTAAGATTGAAGATTCCATCTCCAGTGGTCCTCTTTTCGGATCCACGAGATGATGTAGGCGTTTGTATGCGATCCTTATTATCAATTTCCCCATCGCTTGTTTTTGGGGTCTTATTTCTCTTTGTTTTAGCGCCCCCACGTTTCCCTCTTATCTTCTTTTTTTGTCTCGTTGGTGGTTCAAGGGTCTCTTCCCCTAATTTGTTCTCTTGTCCTTTACTGCTGGTTGGTTCATTTTTAAAAAATGTGAGGATGAGGCGATTTGGTTTAGGGTTGTCCCTGAGTTTCCATCAGGATTTGGCAAACTTCTGTTGGGATGTTCGTTCTGCCTGCCAGACATATCAGTTTTTCTGTAGTTCGCCATATCGTGTGATTTATAAGAACTTTTTTCATATTCTCCGTGTGCTCCATCTCTTCTTGGCATGTCAGAATATTCCCAACTCTCATGCCTCAAACTAGTGGTGTAATTGTTGTTTTGTTCTCCTCCGTGTTTTTGGTCCTCATAATAATTTTGGGGATAATTTCCCCTATCATCTCTATAGTGGCGTCTTGGGGCTCTTCTAAAGTTCCATGATGGATAGTTTGCATGACCGTAGTGTTCTCTATCTCTGTAATTGTGTCTGGAGGCTTTCTGATATGGAGCCCTTTCCCAAGGCCTTCGGGGGCTTTCATAGTGCTTATAATATGGTTCGGATCTATAATGTTGTGATCCCCAGTACATCTGTTCCTCCCTTCTATAATTAGATTTATCTCTATGGTCTATTCCTTTCCATTCTGGTCTGTTGGGGCTGTATTCTGAATACAGCCTATCTTTCTGAAATCTACTCATATGTGTTTTTTGTGGGCGAAACCTATTCTGCCCTGGTTGCTGAATATTCTGATTTGTAACTTCTGGTTGTCTGTCATATGCCCTATTATCATCAGGTTTTGCTGATGTGCTCCCTACCATATGGTCACTATTCTGTGTGAGGTCTGTGGTTTCAATTGATTCATTATCACTAGCTCTTTTTTCGTCTAATTCTCTCTTTAATTTTTTGGTCTTTTTTGTAATTACATCCTCTCTTATTTTAGTTACTTTTTTGACTAGGTTTAGTTTCTTTTCTGAAATGTCAATACCAGATATTGATGAACTTAGAGAGCTCTGGTATTGACATTTCAGAAAAGAAACTAAACCTAGTCAAAAAAGTAACTAAAATAAGAGAGGATGTAATTACAAAAAAGACCAAAAAATTAAAGAGAGAATTAGACGAAAAAAGAGCTAGTGATAATGAATCAATTGAAACCACAGACCTCACACAGAATAGTGACCATATGGTAGGGAGCACATCAGCAAAACCTGATGATAATAGGGCATATGACAGACAACCAGAAGTTACAAATCAGAATATTCAGCAACCAGGGCAGAATAGGTTTCGCCCACAAAAAACACATATGAGTAGATTTCAGAAAGATAGGCTGTATTCAGAATACAGCCCCAACAGACCAGAATGGAAAGGAATAGACCATAGAGATAAATCTAATTATAGAAGGGAGGAACAGATGTACTGGGGATCACAACATTATAGATCCGAACCATATTATAAGCACTATGAAAGCCCCCGAAGGCCTTGGGAAAGGGCTCCATATCAGAAAGCCTCCAGACACAATTACAGAGATAGAGAACACTACGGTCATGCAAACTATCCATCATGGAACTTTAGAAGAGCCCCAAGACGCCACTATAGAGATGATAGGGGAAATTATCCCCAAAATTATTATGAGGACCAAAAACACGGAGGAGAACAAAACAACAATTACACCACTAGTTTGAGGCATGAGAGTTGGGAATATTCTGACATGCCAAGAAGAGATGGAGCACACGGAGAATATGAAAAAAGTTCTTATAAATCACACGATATGACGAACTACAGAAAAACTGATATGTCTGGCAGGCAGAACGAACATCCCAACAGAAGTTTGCCAAATCCTGATGGAAACTCAGGGACAACCCTAAACCAAATCGCCTCATCCTCACATTTTTTAAAAATGAACCAACCAGCAGTAAAGGACAAGAGAACAAATTAGGGGAAGAGACCCTTGAACCACCAACGAGACAAAAAAAGAAGATAAGAGGGAAACGTGGGGGCGCTAAAACAAAGAGAAATAAGACCCCAAAAACAAGCGATGGGGAAATTGATAATAAGGATCGCATACAAACGCCTACATCATCTCGTGGATCCGAAAAGAGGACCACTGGAGATGGAATCTTCAATCTTAGCTCATATGAAATAAAGAAAGAAGAGAAGGAAGTTCTGAAATATGGCCTCTCTTTTGCTCCGGCTAGAAGTATGGATAAATTCCAAACATTTATGAATACCAAAGATTTTATAAGGAAATTAACCTTAAAAAGGTACTTCCTAAAAACTGCTCTTGATACAACGATACCCAGGAGCTACACTTCAGCGGATGCTGAAGATCCATACATTCACACGGGACTTAAACCAAAGTCCAGCTTCTATCCTACCCACGCTAAAGGAAATGCTATTGATGCATTTGAAATTATGGTTACCAAAGACATCAGAGATGTCAAACAAAAGAGTTTGAAAAGGATCAAACACAACCTATCCAGACAACATATAGAGACCATCAGGAAACTCGAAGCAAACAACCAACTAACGATTAAGCCAGCCGACAAAGGTGGAGGCATCGTCATTCTCGACAGGGAGAAATACAATGCGGAGAACCAACGTCTCCTTGACGACCAAAAAACATATCTACATCTTAGGAATAACCCTGTGAAACAATATCAAGAGGAACTCAAGGAACTTCTCAAAACAGCCAAAACTTCTGGCATTTTGAACGAAAAAGAGCATAGATATCTAGATATAAAACACCCAGTGACACCTATAATATACCATCTACCCAAGATACACAAAACTCTGACAAACCCTCCCGGACGTCCAATAATTTCTGGAATCGGGTCACTTACAAGCAACTTGTCAGAATACGTTGATCAACATCTTCAGAAATACGTAAAGGCTCTCCCATCATACTTAAAAGATTCCACACAGGTTCTAAATATCCTGGAAGAGATCCCGTGGGAAGAAGGCTACATCATGGCCACCTGCGATGTAGCCGCCTTATACACCAGCATACCCCACAAAGAGGGACTTGAAGCAATAAAATGGTTCTTGGATAAGGATCCCCTGATGTTGGAAGAACAGGCGAAATTTATTTTGAACAGCATCCAACATATTCTACAGCACAACTACTTTTGCAATGAAGGAAGATACTACCAACAAATCTGCGGTACAGCAATGGGGACCAGGTTCGCGCCCAGCTATGCCAACTTATATATGGGTAAATGGGAGAGTATATTCTGGGACTCCTGCCCAGCGAGCGCGGACCTGGTCCTCTACCGCAGATATATCGACGATATTCTCATCATCTGGAAAGGTCCAATACAAGACCTTATATACACAATTGAGATTATGAACAAAAATGTTCTAAATCTAAAGTTTACCCACACTTGGAGCCAAAAAGAAATAGTTTTCTTGGACTTAAAAATAGAAGTCCTTAATAACAAATGGGAAACGTCAACACATTTTAAAACAGTTGATAGTAACAACTATGTGCATTACAATAGTTGCCACCATGAAAAATGGATAAACAACATCCCCAAAAGTCAATTTCTAAGAGTCCGAAAAAATTGCTCGAATATCCAGATATGGGAGAAACAAGTGACCCGTCTAAAAGAAAAGTTTGTAGAACGAGGCTACAAGGAAGAAGATCTGAACCTCAAGATAGAGGAAGTAAGAAAGGTGGAAAGGAAAGACCTAACAAAATACAAAGAAAAGAAAAGATATGGGACAGAAGGAAGACTTAATGTACCAATGATCACAGAGTACAGCAGTAACCGATATATTATGGAAAAAATCTTCAAAAAACACTGGCATCTGCTAAAAGACGATGAGATCATTGGGAACCTACTCCCTGATCGACCAAATTTTGTATATAAAAAAACAAGCAACCTCAAAAACGTATTAGCTCCAAGCCTCCTCCGAAAGAAAAAAACAAAAACACATGACCTACAGGGAAAACCATTGAAAGGCTATTTCCCATGCCACTCTTGCAAAGCTTGCAAGAGAGGGATCAAGACCAAACAATTCCATTCATTCCAAACTGGAGAAGAATTTACAATTAAAGATCTTATCAGATGCAAAGACACAGGGGTCATCTATCTCATCGAATGCTCCTGTGGCCTCCAGTATGTTGGTCAGACTTCAAGAAGTCTCAGAGATAGGCTGAGAGAGCACACACTGCTGATCGAAAAACAAAATAAGGACACCATACTCTACAAACATTTTGCAGATAAACATAATGGCAAAATACAGGAGATGAGGTCCATGGGGATACAAAAAATAATTAAAAACTGGAGGGGAGGGGACTTCGAAAAAATCCTTCTCAGGGCAGAATCGAAATGGATTTTCCTTTTGGACTGCCTACACCCAAAAGGTCTAAACAATAGAGAGGACTTAGCCCACCTCTTCAACTAGTAATGAGAATCTACTCCTATGCCCATTCATGACTTAAATTATCTGTTAGGCCCGTTCTCTTCCCACACATATGAAAATTTCCAACTATAACTCAGCCGACTCTTAAGATAGGTAGTCAGGAATAAAGATAAATAGAAATCTCTTCTCTCTTAAAGGAACTCATACATAAGGATCAATGGTATATTACCTTAGGACCACATAATAAAATTGCTATTTACACATAAACCATTTATGGGTTTGATACAAACCCGATAAGTTCATCAATCCCTGTTTTTATACATTCACCCGGTCTCTTTATATGTAAATTACATCCGATATCTTGCTCCACCTCTAAAAATCAATCTATCACCTCATACTAAAGTATAGGATAACCTCAAAACAATAGAGAAGACTTGGACCTAAAATGTTCAGTCTGCCCTTAACTCTGACCTAAAATGTTCAATTTGCCCTCATTTCTCTAAATAACCGCCTCTTGACGGTTAGTACAGCCCAAAAAGAACCAATAAGGGCTAAAATATACCTATAGAAAAATTCACATTTATCAAACTTATCAATAACAGCTACCTAGACCTTTTTGACTATGTTAGAGATTGCTATACACACCCCGCCTATAACAAATGGGCTATGGTGTAACGATAATGACATATACGTATATACTTATGAAGACATATCAAAACTAGCCGAGTTCACTAATAGAAATATTTATACACTGATTATGCTCTCCACAATATTTTACTCCCAGCAACTTTGATTTCCAGAAATGGTACAAAATACATATATACACAAATAGATGCACACAATATTGTATTAGATTTTATTAGCCAATTTTGGGCAATACCCAAATGTCAGGAGTTTTGAAGTTGACCATTGCTAATTGGTTTGCTACTGCAAGACTCTAATCTATCTTGATGTACTGAACACAGAGGTGGGCCGATCCGGTACCTAAACCGGAAGTGAAGTCACGGCTTTTCGATTTCCACCTCAGATAGTTTTTAAAAATATGCAGTTATCATTGCCGATAGTACGGCCATGGAAGTAAACCATATATAACACTAATTATGCTCATAGATCATCCCTACATTTCAGAAATAAGGGACTTTAATTTCAAAATACTAAGCGGAACCGGAAGTGGAATGTTTTGCAAGCCACATCCGGGCAATCCAGCAAACCCCTATTTAAAGATGCTTTGCTAACCACTGGATCAGTCTTGAAAAAGGTCTATTGAGGACCGAAACGCGTAGACCCTTTGGTAAGCATCTTTCCATTTGATTACTACTATAATTTAAACTGTATCACGCTATGTTGCTATTTTGGGTTACAGGTATCTACTAGGGACGACATTAAGAGCCGCTGATTGCCTAAAGTTTTTTGGGATCCTTGGAATTTATCCTGTCACACCTTTATATATTTTTACATTTTTACAATTTTTCAAATTTTCTACATTCCTATTTCCTCACTCTGTTTTGTCGTGGTTTGACTTTGTCTTTTAGCACACCACTGTGCCTTTATTTGGATTGGCCAAATTTTCTGCCACCCCCCCTTTTTACCTTTTTTATTCATTGTTTTGAACTTTTGGAATTTTTTGAATTTTTTGGTTTTTTGAAAAAAAATTTTTGTACTGTTATTTACATCAACTTTGTTCTCCACCATCCTTTGTTGAAGAAAATTTTTCTGAATTTTTTCTGATCTTCTAATTGACTGTTTATTTGCCTTTTTTTGATTGACTTTTCACTTGTCTTCAGGATCGATCACTACCTTTTTGTATTGGAGTCTTAGTCTCCACTCAGCATCATTTTTTGGGGTTTTTTTATGATGTTTTTTTCATAATTATAGGTTTTTTCATCATTATACAAATTTCTATTGTGTTGTAACCTGCCACATTGTATTTTTGTATTTTTGTTTTTATTGTTGTTGTAATTTGTAAGCATCCACACCCAGGTCTGATCTTTCATTGGATCATTCACATCACGCCACACATCACGCAACACGAATCTCCCTTATTTTTACCACGGTGCACACCACACTATGGATCCATAACAGACAACCACAACCCACAGCCTCCTACGCTCTGTATGCTTAGATAGCTTGGTTTACCCAATATGTACCCAAGACTTCTATGTTGATAACCAGTTTGTCAGGCTGATATCGATTTTTGTTTTGCTAGCAATTTTATTGTTTTAAACTGATTTTCTTTTATTGCATTTTTTAAATATATGCTCGGCATCCATTGCCATTGTTTTGTTTTAACTCCTGTTTTACTGTATATCGCTGTATTTGATTGTAATAAATCCACATTTCAAGTATTGGCAGTTTTGTATATTTGTCCCTTGGCCTTTTTTGGCGCTGGACTGATTCCTTTGTCTCAGTAAACTATGCTGCATTCCACAGCACCAATACGCTCACCCAACATCGCCTAACATAGTGGCCGCGGACCTGAATACGCTCTCCTTACTTATCAAAAAAGCGGTCAAAAAGCCACGCACCAAGTACGGGCCGATGAGCAGAGGACTGTTGTTAACTAACAGTCATCGATCTTGCTGCTATTCGGCTTTTTCCCAACTTTATTTATACCCTGTCACTAAACACCGCCACTACAGAGAGTGCAGAATTATTAGGCAAATTAGTATTTTGACCACATCATCCTCTTTATGCATGTTGTCTTACTCCAAGCTGTATAGGCTCGAAAGCCTACTACCAATTAAGCATATTAGGTGATGTGCATCTCTGTAATGAGAAGGGGTGTGGTCTAATGACATCAACACCCTATATCAGGTGTGCATAATTATTAGGCAACTTCCTTTCCTTTGGCAAAATGGGTCAAAAGAAGGACTTGACAGGCTCAGAAAAGTCAAAAATAGTGAGATATCTTACAGAGGGATGCAGCACTCTTAAAATTGCAAAGCTTCTGAAGCGTGATCATCGAACAATCAAGCGTTTCATTCAAAATAGTCAACAGGGTCTCAAGAAGCGTGTGGAAAAACCAAGGCGCAAAATAACTGCCCATGAACTGAGAAAAGTCAAGCGTGCAGCTGCCAAGATGCCACTTGCCACCAGTTTGGCCATATTTCAAAGCTGCAACATCACTGGAGTGCCCAAAAGCACAAGGTGTGCAATACTCAGAGACATGGCCAAGGTAAGAAAGGCTGAAAGACGACCACCACTGAACAAGACACACAATCTGAAACGTCAAGACTGGGCCAAGAAATATCTCAAGACTGATTTTTCTAAGGTTTTATGGACTGATGAAATGAGAGTGAGTCTTGATGGGCCAGATGGATGGGCCCGTGGCTGGATTGGTAAAGGGCAGAGAGCTCCAGTCCGACTCAGACGCCAGCAAGGTGGAGGTGGAGTACTGGTTTGGGCTGGTATCATCAAAGATGAGCTTGTGGGGCCTTTTCGGGTTGAGGATGGAGTCAAGCTCAACTCCCAGTCCTACTGCCAGTTTCTGGAAGACACCTTCTTCAAGCAGTGGTACAGGAAGAATCTGCATCCTTCAAGAAAAACATGATTTTCATGCAGGACAATGCTCCATCACACGCGTCCAAGTACTCCACAGCGTGGCTGGCAAGAAAGGGTATAAAAGAAGAAAATCTAATTACATGGCCTCCTTGTTCACCTGATCTGAACCCCATTGAGAACCTGTGGTCCATCATCAAATGTGAGATTTACAAGGAGGGAAAACAGTACACCTCTCTGAACAGTGTCTGGGAGGCTGTGGTTACTGCTGCACGCAACGTTGATGGTGAACAGATCAAAACACTGACAGAATCCATGGATGGCAGGCTTTTGAGTGTCCTTGCAAAGAAAGGTGGCTATATTGGTCACTGATTTGTTTTTGTTTTGTTTTTGAATGTCAGAAATGTATATTTGTGAATGTTGAGATGTTATATTGGTTTCACTGGTAAAAATAAATAATTGAAATGGGTATATATTTGTTTTTTGTTATGTTGCCTAATAATTATGCACAGTAATAGTCACCTGCACACACAGATATCCCCCTAAAATAGCTATAACTAAAAACAAACTAAAAACTACTTCCAAAACTATTCAGCTTTGATATTAATGAGTTTTTTGGGTTCATTGAGAACATGGTTGTTGTTCAATAATAAAATTAATCCTCAAAAATACAACTTGCCTAATAATTCTGCACTCCCTGTATATTAAATGTTTAACCCCTATCCCACCGCTCCCGGACCCCGCCGCAACTAAATAAAGTTATTAACCCCTATCCCTCCGCTCCCGGAGCCCACCACAACTAAATAAAGTTATTAACCCCTATCCCTCCTCTCCCGGAGCCCACCGCAACTAAATAAAGTTATTAAACCCCCATCCCTTTGCTCCCGGAGCCCACCTCAACTCTAATAAAGTTATTAACCTCTATCCCTCCACTCCCGGAGCCCACCACAACTCTAAAAAAAGTTATTAACCCCTAACCCCCCGCTCCTGGACCCCTCTGCAACTAAATAAATGTATTAACCTCTAAACCCCTGGCCTCCCACATTACTACCACTTACTAAACCTATTAACCCTAAACCGCCAGCCCACCACATCGCCAAAAACTAAATTAAGCTATTAACCCCTAAACCTAATAACCCGCTAACTTTACATTAAATATTAACTCACCCCTATCTTATAATAAGTTTAAACTTACTTTTAGAATTAAAATAAACTATATAAAACTATTAATTAACCTACCCTAACTATTATACTACAATTAAATTAAACTATATTAAACTATTAATTAACCTACTCTAACTATTATCCTACAATTACATTAAACTATATAAAACAATTAATTAATCTACCCTAACTATTATACTAAAATTACATTAAACTAACAAAATTAAAACTATATTACATATTTAAAAACCTAACCCTACTCAAGTTATTTAAATCTACTATAAACCAGGCTAAAAAAACCTAACTAAAAAAAAACCTAAGCTCCCCATTGCCCTGAAAATGGCAATTGGACACGCATTGCCCTTAAAAGGGCATTTAGCTCTATTGCAGCCCAAAGTCCCTAATCTAAAAAATAAACCCACCAATACACCCTTAAAAAAATACTAACACTAACCCCCGAAGATTCACTTACCGGGAGAAGTCTTCATCCAAGCAGCCAGATGGCCTCAATGAAGCCGGCAGAAGTGGTCCTCCAGATGGGCAGAAGTGATCCTCCAGATGGGCAGAAGTCTTCATCCAGAAGGCATCTTCTATCTTCATCCTTCCAGGGTGGAGCGGCTCCATCTTCAAGACATCCGACGCGGAGCATCCTCTTCTTCGTAATGAATATCACTTTAAATGATGTCATACAAAGATGGCGTCCCTTAGATTCCGATTGGCTGATAGAATTCTATCAGCCAATCGGAATTAAGGTAGAAAAAATCCAATCAGCCAATAGGATTGAGCTTGCATTCTATAGGCTGATTGAAACAGCCAATAGAATGCCAGCTCAATCCTATTGTATTTTTTATTACAGGTAAAAGAGCTGATTTTTGGGGGGCAATGTCCCACAAAAGCCCCTTTTGAGGGCTATTGGTAGTTTAGTTTAGGCTAGGTTTTTTTTTATTTTGGGGGGCTTTTTTTATTTTGATAGGGCTATTAGATTAGGTGTAATTAGTTTAAAGATCTGTAATTTGTTTTTTATTTTCTGTAATTTAGTTTCTTATTTTGTGACTTTTAATTTAATTTATTTAATTGTATTTAATTTAGGGAATTGATTTAATTATAGTGTAGTGTTAGGTGTTATTGTAACTTAGGTTAGGTTTTACTTTACAGGTAAATTTGTATTTATTTTAGCTAGGTAGTTATTAAATAGTTAATAACTATTTAGTAACTATTCTACCTAGTTAAAATAAATACAAACTTGCCTGTAAAATAAAAATAAAGCTTAAAGTGAATGTCAAGTCACGTTCACCACTCTTCCTCATCTTGTTAATTACCTAAAATAAACGTTAGTTTAATTCATCATTTTTTTTATAATTTAAGACTAAAACCATAATCAAAGGATTTAAAACCCTACTAACGAATTATAGCTCATACCCCGTGGCGTCCAGCCCCTTTTTGCACACGTAACGCGATCAAACTGCGCATGCGTTCCCTAACAAATCGTCATTGACAATCCATGCTCATTCACATGTAGCGCATGCGCAAACAATTCCGAACACCTAACGCATGTGCAATGTCTATCTACCTGTCAACCGCGGTCCGCGATCCCTAATAAAGTAGTTAACCCCTAAACCGCCTCTTCCGGACCCCGCCGCTACCTAATAAAGTTATTAACCCCTAAACCGCCGCCATCTACCTTAGCTACCCCGCCGCCATCTACCCCTGTGCCATCTACCCCGCCGACATCTACCCCGCCGACATCTACCCCATCTACCCCGCCGTCATCTACCCCACTGACATCTACCCCATCTACCCCGCTGACATCTACCCCGCCGACATCTACCCCATCTACCCCGCCGACATCTACCCCATCTACCCCGCTGACATCTACCCCGCCGACATCTACCCCATCTACCCCGCCGACATCTACCCCGCCGACATCTACCCCATCTACGCCGCCGACATCTACCCCGCTGACATCTACCCCGCCGACATCTACCCCATCTACCCCGCTGACATCTACCCATGTACCCTGCTGACATCTACTCCGCCGACATCTACCCCATCTACCCCGCCGCCATCTACCCCATCTACCCCGCCGACATCTACCCGTCTACCCCACTGACATCTACCCCGCTGACATCTACCCCGCTGATGTCTACCCCATCTACCCCGCCGACATCTACCCCATCTACCCCGCCGACATCTACCCCATCTACCCCACCGACATCTACCTTAGCTACCCCGCCGCCATCTATTTTAAAAATATGAACCCCTAATTTAATACCCCTACACCGCCGCCAGCTATGCTAACTATATTAACCCTAATTATATTAGGGTTAATATAGTTATTATATTATATATATATTAAGTATAATAACCCTATCTAACTCTAACATCCCTAACTAAATTCTTATTAAAATAAATCTAATATTAATATTATTTATTAAATTATTCCTATTTAAAACTAAATACTTACCTGTAATTAAACCCTAATATAGCTACAATATAAATAATAATTATATTGTAGCAATTTTAGGGTTTATATTTATTTTACAGGCAACTTTGTATTTATTTTAACTAGGTACAATAGCTATTAAATAGTTAATAACTATTTAATCGCTACCTAGTTAAAATAATTACCAATGTACCTGTAAAATAAATCCTAACCTAAGTTACAAATACACCTACACTATCAATAAATTAAATAAACTACAAATATCTAAACTAAAATACAATAAATTAAGCTAAACTAAATTACCAAAAAAAAACAAACACTAAATTACAAAAAATAAAAAAAAAGATTACAAGATTTTTAAGCTAATTACACCTATTCAAAGCCCCCTAATAAAATAATAAAGCCCCCCAAAATAAAAAAATTCCCTGCCCTATTCTAAATTAAAAAAGTTCAAAGCTCTTTTACCTTACCAGCCCTTAAAAAGGCCTTTAGCGGGGCATGCCCCAAAGAAAACTGCTCTTTTGCCTGTAAAGATAAACACAATACCACCCCCCAACATTACAACCCACCACCCACATACCCCTATTCTAAACCCACCCAAACCCCCCTTAAATAAACCTAACACTACCCCCCTGAAGATCTCCCTACCTTGTATTCACCCAGCCGGGCAGAACTCTTCATCCGATCCGGACGATGTCCAATCAAGCAGCAGTGAACTCTTCTTCCATCCGGCGATGTCTTCAAGCAAAGCGGCATCTTCAATCTTCTTTCTTCGCTCCTCCGCCGCGGATCATCCATCCGGCACGAAGACTAAACGAGGAATGAGGTACCTTTAAATGACGTCATCCAAGATGGCGTCCGTCGAATTCCGATTGGCTGATAGGATTCTATCAGCCAATCGGAATTAAGGTAGAAAAATCTGATTGGCTGATTGAATCAGCCAATCAGATTCAAGTTCAATCTGATTGGCTGATTCAATCAGCCAATCAGATTTCTCTACCTTAATTCCCATTGGCTGATAGAATCTTATCAGCCAATCAGAATTCAACGGACACCATCTTGGATGACTTCATTTAAAGGAACCTCATTCGTCGGGAAGTCGTCATGCCAGATGGATGCTCTGCGGCGGAGGAGCAAAGAAAGAAGATTGAAGATGCCGCTTTGCTTGAAAACATCACCGGATGGAAGAAGACTCTGCCGCTTGCTTGAAGACATCGCGGGATGGAAGAAGACTTCTCTGCAGCTTGCTTGAAGACATCGCCTGGATCGGATGAAGAGTTCTGCTCGGCTGGGTGAATACAAGGTAGGGAGATCTTCAGGGGGGTAGTGTTAGGTTTATTTAAGGGGGTTTGGGTGGGTTGAGAATAGGGGTATGTGGGTGGTGGGTTGTAATGTTGGGGGGTGGTATTGTGTTTATCTTTACAGGCAAAAGAGCAGTTTTCTTTGGGGCATGCCCCGCTAAAGGCACTTTTAAGGGCTGGTAAGGTAAAAGAGCTAACTTTTTTAAATTTAGAATAGGGCAGGGAAATTTTTTAATTTTGGGGGCTTTATTATTTTATTAGGGGGCTTAGAATAGGTGTAATTAGCTTAACAATCTTGTAATATTTTTTTATTTTTTGTAAATTATTGTTTTTTTTGTGTAATTTAGTTTAGATTATTTTATTGTATTTTAGTTTAGATATTTGTAGTTTTATTTAATTTATTGATAGTGTAGGTGTATTTGTAACTTAGGTTAGGATTTATTTTACAGGTAAATTTGTAATTATTTTAACTAGGTAGCTATTAAATAGTTATTAACTATTTAATAGCTATTGTACCTAGTTAAAATAAATACCAAGTTACCTTTAAAATAAATATAAACCCTAAAATAGCTACAATGTAATTATTAATTACATTGTAGCTATCTTAGGGTTTATTTTATAGGTAAGTATTTAGATATAAATATATTTTCATTAATAATATTAATATTAGATTTATTTTAATAAGAGTTTAGTTAGGGATGTTAGAGTTAGATAGGGTTATTATACTTAATATATAGATAATATAATAAGAATATTAACTATATTAACCCTAATATAATTAGGGTTAATATAGTTAATATATATAATATAATAACTATATTAACTATATTAACCCTAATATAATTAGGGTTAATATAGTTAATATATATATATATATATATATATATATATATATATATATATATATAATATAATAACTATATTAACTATATTAACCCTAATATAATTAGGGTTAATATAGTTAATATAGCTGGCGGCGGTGTAGGGTGATTAGATTAGGGGTTAATGTGTTTAATATAGGCGGCATCGGTATAGGGGGATTAAATTAGAGGTTAATACATTTATTATAGGTAGGGCCGGTGTAGGGGGATTAGATTAGGGGTAATACATTTATTATAGGTGGCCGCGTTGTAGGGGGATTTAGATTAGATGCAAAAGAGCAGTTTACTTTGTGACAAAGCTCCACCAAAAGCCCTTTTAAGGGCTGGTAAAAGAGCTGAATTCTTTGGGGCAAAGCCCCGCAAAAAGTCCTTTTAAGGGCTGGCAATAGAGCTGTTACTTTGGGGTAATGCAACGCAAAAGGCCCTTTTCAGGGCTATTTTTAGGGTTTGACTTGGGTTTAGTGGTAGGGATAGTTTAGTATTTTAGGGGTTAAATAATTTAATATAGCTGGCGGCGGGGTAGGGGGATTAGATTAGGGGTTAATTAATTTAATATAGGTGGCGGCGGGGTAGGGGTATTAAATTAGGGGTTAATCATTTTAAAATAGATGGCGGCGGGGTAGGAGCTCACATTAGGGGGTAGGTACGGTAGATGGCGGAGGGGTTAGGAGCTCACTTTAGGGGGTAGGTAAGGTAGATGGCGGCGGTGTAAGGGGCTCACTTTAGGGGGTAGTTTAATATTGTTGGCGACGGTGTAGGGGGCTCACATTAGGGGGTAGTTAATGTAGGTGGTGGCGGGGTCCGGGAGCGGCGGTTTAGGGGTTAAATATTTTATTAGGGATTGCGGCGGGGGATTGCGGTTGACAGGTAGATAGACATTGTGCATGCGTTAGGTGTTAGGTTTATTTTGTAGCTAGTTTAGGGAGTTACGGGGCTCCAATAGACAGCGTAAGGCTTACTACGGCTGCATTTTCTGGCGAGGTGAAAATGGAGTAAGATTTCTCCATTTTCGCCATGTAAGTCCTTACGCTGTATATTGGATATCAAACTGCGCTGGTTTGGTATACCTGCCTATGGCCCAAAAAAACTACGGGCGACGGCAGAAATATACGAGCATATCTTCTAGGTTACGCCGTATATAGGATACCAAACCAGAGCAAATTTCAGCGTCGCCGGCATTTGCGGGCGATGCTGCATATCGGATCGGGCCCTTGCAGCGTTTACAATTCTTACAACATAGTAATGAATGAATAGCTAGTCATTGAATACTATGTTGCAACGATTGACGCCTGCGCTTTAGGCATAAAAATTTTTGGGTCACGTAGGCACAAATCGATTTGGGGAATGGTGCGCATGCGCAATTGTTCCGGCAATCGGGAATGCGCATTTGAAGTAATAAAGGCAATTATCCGGAAATACATGTAGGGCGGAGCTAGGAACGGCCGGGAAAGTAAATATAAAGTGTATTTATAACAATAATATATATAAAAAATTTTTTAAAAAAGTTGCGATCATACTCTATATTAGATGAGGTATAGAATACAGGCTGCAAAACGAAAAATTTTACCTACACTTTAAGCTAGCTACAATGTAACTATTAGTTATATTGTAGCTAGCTTATGGTTTATTTTATAGGTAAGTATTTAGTTTTAAATAGGAATAATGTAGTTAATGATAGTAATTTTATTTAAATTTATTTAAATTATATTTAAGTTAGGGGGTGTTAGGGTTAGGGTAGACTTAGATTTAGTGGTTAATACATTTATTATAGTGGCGGCGACATTGGGTGCGGCAGATTAGGGGTTAATAAGTGTAGGTAGGTTGCGGCGACATTGGGGGTGGGAGATTAGGGTTTAATAAATATAAAGTAGGTGTCGGCAATGTTGGGGGCAGCAGATTAGGGGTTAATAAGTATGATGCATGTGGCGGCGGTGTCCGGAGCAGCAGATTAGGGGTTAATAAATATAATGTAGGTGTCTGCGATGTCGGGGGCGGCAGATTAGGGGTTAATAAGTGTAAGATTAGGGGTGTTTAGACTCGGGGTTCATGTTAGGGTGTTAGGTGTAAACATAAAATGTGTTTCCCCATAGGAATCAATGGGGCTGCGTTACTGAGTTTTACGCTGCTTTTTGGCAGGTGTTAGACTTATTTTCAGCCGGCTCTCCCCATTGATGTCTATGGGGAAATCGTGCATGACCAGCTCACCGCTGACTTAAGCAGCACTGGTATTGGAGTGCGGTAAGGAGCTCAATTTTGCTCTACGCTCACTTTTTGTCTTTTAACGCCGGGTTTGTAAAAACCTGTAATACCAGCGCTGTAGGTAAGTGAGCGGTGAGAAAAAACTGCTTGTTAGCACCGCACAGCTCCTAATGAAAAACTCGTAATCTGGCCGATAAATTCTTGAATAAACCCAAAAATGTGATTAAAAAAAAATAAAAATAAATACATATTTTTACATTTAAAGTGATAAAGTACATTTTGTCCTGAAATCTTTCTTTTGTTTTCAGCAAACACCTCAAAAGGAAACTGAGGGAGGCAATAGGGTGATCCTGCTAAGATGAACCAAAAGAAAACTTAAATTTTCCATTTCTCAAATGGTTCTGAGCTTTAACCAAGCTCACTCTTACTATGGCAATGTTATTTTAGGCTCATAACAGCCACACGTACGATACATGTTACAAATATATTTATTTGTTATAATAAAACAAAACTTCCTTACAGGCATCTTGGGAAACAATCGGTACCTATGTTGCAGACCCAGACAGAACATCAGGCATGCCGGGCAAATGCCCGGTGGGCCAGATACCTTAGACTTGCCCTCCTATTACAAACAAAAAACCGCAACACTTTTATGTCTCTGCTTGCCCCAAAACACGTTTATTACAGTGACACTGAGCCAGGCACACAGCAGTGGTGCGGGGGCCATGGGCCATGACACGTGATGTCAGGTCAGGAAGCGGCCCTTTTTTTGGAGAAGCTGAGGACAGAGAAAAAGTATTATTTTTTTGATACATGGAAACAGGTAGTAAGGACGCTAAACAGCTAAAGAGAATATTCCTATAGGCCAATGCCTATGCATACGAAAAAAACGGATAGTATATTGTATACAGTGCCAAAAGGCAGAGATATGGATGGTGCAGATTGAGGATGTGGAACACTCTTAGGTGAGATGATAATAAATGGTCTAATTTATTACATATAAGTAAGTTAAAAATAGGTTTAAAAAAAACAGATATAACAATATAACAGTATATGAAGTAAAAAATGTATAAATAAAACATAAATGGAGAAGTGTGGATATATCTTAATCAATTGATATAGATGTTAGATCATATATAATGAATGCAATAAATGATGGTGAATGAACAACAGTAGTAGAGACCAAACAAGGATGCAGATTGGGGAATATTATCCCATATACCGTGTAGTGAAAGTCCAGCACATATGAAAGTCCAATGTAAAAAACAGTGTCTATAATGTCAATAAATCCTCAAGGGTGTGTAGTAATCAAGTGGGTTTCCAAATAATGATGATAAAAAAAATGATGATATAAAATTGAAATTTGCCAAAAAGGTATAAAAAAATTACCAAAAAAAAAGTGAAGTGATTTGTGAAAAAACAAAAATTTGTGTACACAAAAAATTATTTGTAAAATAAAACCAAAAAAACCATGTGATGGTAATTTCTCCAATGGGGTCCTGTGGTACTCTGACTTCTTTATTGCAAAAATTAAAACTTCACTTTCACACTATCTATTATATTTGTGAGGCTAGAGAGACAGTGAACATGTGTGTGTGTAAGTCTGTGAATATGTGTGTGTGGGAGTAACTATGTGCATATGTGTGTATGTGTGTGTAAGTTTGTTTATATGTGTGTATGTGAGTATAAGGCTGTATATATGTATGTGTGTCAGTGTAAGTCTGTGAATGTGTGAATTTAAGTCCATGGCCTCTAGTGTCTACTTACCTGCCATCGCCGGCCCCAATACGCCCACCTAAGCTCGCCTCACATCGCCATTGCGGACCTGAATAAGCTCACCAAAGTTATCAAAATAGGTGTCAAAAAGCTGCGCACCAAGTACGGGGCGATGAGCAGCGGACTGTGATAGTTATCACTCATCCGATCTTGCTGCTCTTCGGCTTTTTCCCAGCTTTATTGATAAGCTGTCACTAAGCACCCACACTAAACTACACTGTTCTACCCCCTATACTGGCGCCCCCGGAGCCCCCCACAACTAAATAAAGTTATTAACCCCTAAACCGCCGCTTCTAGACCCCGCCGCAACTATAATAAATGTATTAACCCCTATACCGCCGCTCCCGGAGCCCACCACCACCTACATTATACCTAGTAACCCCCATCCTGCCCCCCCTATACATCTGCCACCTATAATAAATTTATTAACCCCTATCCTGCCGATCCCGGACCCCACCACAACTAAATAAATTGTTTACCCCTAATCCACCGCTCCCGGACCCCGCCGCAACCTATATTAAACTTTTTAACTCCTAATCTGCCACCCCCACACCGTCGCCGCCTATATTAAATGTATTAATCTCTAATCTGCCCCCCTACACCATCGCCACTTACAATAAATTTATTAACCCCTATCCTGACCCCCCTACACCGCCGCCACTATAATAAAATTATTAACCCCTAAACCTAAGTCTAACCCTAACACCCCCCTAACTTATATATTAATTAAATACATCTAAATATTATAACTCTTATTAACTAAATTAATCCTATTTAAAACTAAATAATTACCTTTAAAATAAACCCTAATATAGCTACAATATATATAATAATTATATTGTAGCTATCTTAGGATTTATTTTTATTTTACAGGCAAATTTCAATTTATTTTAACTAGGTACAATAGCTATTAAATAGTTATTAACTATTTAATAGCTACCTAGTTAAAATAAAGAGAAATTTACCTGTAAAATAAAAACTAACCTAAGTTACAATTACACCTATCTCTACACTATCATTAAATAAATTATTCCTATTTAAAACTAAATACTTACCTATAAAATAAACCCTAAGATAGCTACAATGTAATTAATAATTACATTGTAGCTATTTTAGGATTTATATTAATTTTACAGGTAACTTTGTATTTATTTTAGCTAGTTAGAATAGTTATTAAATAGTTATTAACTATTTAATAACTACCTAGCTAAAAGAAATACAAAATTACCTGTAAAATAAATCCTAACCTAAGTTACAATTAAACCTAACACTACACTATCATTAAATTAATTTTAAAAAATTACCTACAAATAACTACAATTAAATACAATTAAATAAACTAACTAAAGTACAAAAAATAAAAAAAATGAAGTTACAAAAAATAAAAAAAATAAGTTACAAACATTTCAAAAATATTACAACAATTTTAAGCTACTTACACCTAATCTAAGCCCCCTAATAAAATAACAAAGCCCCCCAAAATAAAAAAATGCCCTACCCTATTCTACATTAAAAAGTTAACAGCTCTATTACCTTACCAGACCTTAAAAGGGCCTTTTGCGGGGCATGCCCCAAAGAAATCAGCTCTTTTGACTGTAAAATAAAAATACAACCCCCTCTCCAACATTAAAACCCATCACCCACATACCCCTACTCTAACCAAACCCCCCTTATATAAATCTAACACTACCCCCCTGAAGATCATCCTACCTTTAGCCGTCTTCAGGCAGCCGACCACCGATGGAACAGAAGAGGACATCCGCAGCGGCCGAAGTCATCATCCAAGGGGCGCTGAAAAAGTCTTCCATCCGATTGAAGTCATCATCCAAGGGGCACTGAAGAATAGAACAGCCAATAGAATGCGAGCTCAATCTGATTGGCTGATCGGATCAGCCAATCGGATTGAACTTGATTCTGATTGGCTGATTCCATCAGCCAATCAGAATATTCCTACCTTAATTCCGATTGGCTGATAGAATCCTATCAGCCAATTGGAATTCGAGGGACGCCATCTTGGATGACGTCATTTAAAGGAACCGTCATTCGTCGTTCAGTCGTCGGCCAGGATGGATTTTCCGCGGTGGAGGTCTTCAGGATGCTGCCGCTTCGCTCCGGATGGATGCCGCTTGGATGAAGACTTCAATCGGATGGAATACCTCTTCTGCCCCGCTTGTATGAAGACTTCAGCCGGATCATGGACCTCTTCAGCCCCCCGCTTGGGCTTGGATCAGGACATCGGAGGAGCTCTTCTGGACGAATCGGTGTGATACCCGGTGAGGTGAAGACAAGGTAGGATGATCTTCAGGGGCTTAGTGTTAGGTTTATTTAAGGGGGGTTTGGGTTAGATTAGGGGTATGTGGGTGGTGGGTTGTAATGTTGGGGGCTTGGGTATTGTATGTTTTTTTTTACAGGCAAAAGAGCTGTATTTCTTGGGGCATGCCCCGCAAAGGGCCCTGTTCAGGGCTGGTAAGGTAAAAGAGCTTTGAACTTTAGTAATTTAGAATAGGGTAGGGCATTTTTTTATTTTGGGGGGCTTTGTTATTTTATTAGGGGGCTTAGAGTAGGTGTAATTAGTTTAAAATTGTTGTAATATTTTTCTTATGTTTGTAAATATTTTTTTATTTTTTGTAACTTAGTTCTTTTTTATTTTTTGTACTTTAGCTAGTTTATTTAATTGTATTTATTTGTAGCAATTGTATTTAATTGATTTATTGATAGTGTAGTGTTAGGTTAATTGTAGATAATTGTAGGTAGTTTATTTAATTAATTTATTGATAGTCTAGTGTTAGGTTTAATTGTAACTTTGGTTAGGATTTCTTTTACAGGAAAATTTGTAATTATTTTAACTATTTTAGCTATTAAATAGTTCTTAACTATTTAATAGCTATTGTACATGGTTAAAATAAATACAAAGTTACCTGTAAAATAAATATTAATCCTAAAATAGCTATAATATAATTATAATTTATATTGTAGCTATATTAGGATTTATTTTACAGGTAAGTATTTAGCTTTAAATAGGAATAATTTATTTAATAAGAGTTAATTAATTTCGTTAGATTTAAATTATATTTAACTTAGGGGGGTGTTAGTATTAGGGTTAGACTTAGCTTTAGGGGTTAATACATTTATTAGAATAGCGGCGAGATTCGGTCGGCAGATTAGGGGTTAATAATTGAAGTTAGGTGTCAGCGATGTTAGGGAGGGCAGATTAGGGGTTAATACTATTTATTATAGGGTTAGTGAGGCGGATTAGGGGTTAATAACTTTATTATAGTAGCGTTCAGGTCCGGTCGGCAGATTAGGGGTTAATAAGTGTAGGCAGGTGGAGGCAACGTTGAGGGGGGCAGATTAGGGGTTAATAAATATAATATAGGTGTCGGCGGTGTTAGGGGCAGCAGATTAGGGGTACATAAGGATAACGTAGGTGGCGACGCTTTGCGGTCGGCAGATTAGGGGTTAATAAGTGTAGGCAGGTGGAGGCGACGTTGTGGGGGGCAGGTTAGGGGTTAATAAATATAATACAGGGGTCGGCGGTGTTAGGGGCAGCAGATTAGCGGTACATAAGGATAACATAGGTGGCGGCGCTTTGCGGTCGGCAGATTAGGGGTTAATAAGTGTAGGCAGGTGGAGGCGACGTTGTGGGGGGCAGGTTAGGGGTTAATAAATATAATACAGGGGTTGGCGGTGTTAGGGGCAGCAGATTAGGGGTACATAAGTATAACGTAGGTGGCGGTCGGCAGATTAGGGGTTAAACATTTTTTTTAGAGTGTCGGCGATGTGGGGGGACCTCGGTTTAGGGGTACATAGGTAGTTTATGGGTGTTAGTGTACTTTAGAGCACAGTAGTTAAGAGCTTTATAAACCGGCGTTAGCCCAGAAAGCTCTTACCTACTGACTTTTTTCCTGCGGCTGGAGTTTTGTCGTTAGATGTCTAACGCTCACTTCAGAAACGACTCTAAATACCGGAGTTATAAAAATCCCATTGAAAAGATAGGATACGCAATTGACGTAAGGGGATCTGCGGTATGGAAAAGTCGAGGCTGGAAAGTGAGCATTAGACCCTATTTTGAGTGACTCCAAATACCGGCGGTAGCCTAAAACCAGCGCTAGGAGCCTCTAACGCTGGTTTTCACGGCTACCGCCAAACTCCAAATCTAGGCCTCAGAAAGGTAGTCATATGGAAAAGTACCTCATGCCCATTGTTAAACCTGTTGGTGGCTTTTTATTGTTTTCGGGCTGTTTCTGTCAGAGAACCTGAACATTTTATTAGGATATATGGCATCATGGACTGCCTCTGCCAGAAAGCTAAAATAAGCCATGATTGGATCTTTCGTCAAGACAATGATCCAAAACATACACCAAAATCAAGACAAATTTGGTTTACTGACCACAAAATCAAAGGTCCTGCCATGACCATCCCAGTCCCCTGATGTGAACCCATAGAAAACTTGTGGGGTGAACTGAAGAGGAGAGTCCACCAGCATTGACCTCCAAATGTGAAGTATCTGGAGAGATTTTGAATGGAGGAATGGTTTCAGATCCCTTGCCATGTATTCTCCAACCTCATCAGGTATTATAGGAGAAGGCTCAGAGCTGCTATCTTGGCAAAGGGAGGTAGCACAAAGTATTGACAAAAAGTGTGCCAATAATTTTGCCACACATATATTTATCAAAGATTTTTTGTGGATAAACCTGTGTTGTGTTTGCAATTGTTTGATATCCATGAAAGCAGAGTATTTTTTTGTATTTTTTTAAACAAAAGATCAAAAGGTTAAACAGGACAATTTTTCACAGCCTTCTTTGCTTACATCTACCAAGGCTAGGAGAGCAATATATATATATATATATATATATATATATATATATATATATATATATATATATACACTTAAGTAAGAAACAGTAAGAGGGGAAGTAGGCTGCTCTGCATTAAAATGCCCTGACCTATTTTTGGTCCCAGTCCGGCCCCAATATATTGTATCAAATTACCCAAAAAATGAGGTTGTATACACATATAAACTCATAAATACATATGTGCACAAACACACACATACATATGTATATATATAAATATATATATATATATATATATATATATATATATATATATGCATTGGAGCCCTAGGCAGTCAAATACCTCAAAACATGAAAAGCACACTGACCTTTAGAGCAGCAGATCCTGACAAAATAATGCACTGCCAATCTGATCTGAGCAGAGTGGGGAGGTCCGGGAGGAACTAGCTGACACTTCTGCCAGCTGCTTGCTGAAGTTTATTCAAAGAACAGCAAACCACCAAACTGAAGCAAAAACTGCTGCTCCTCTGAGAAATCTGCTCCAGTAGCCCTGTACATAGAACTGATGCACTCAGTCGTTTTCAATCATCGTTTTCAATCATCGGCACTCTTCAAGTTAAGAGACAGCACACCAGTTGAAAACCACTGCTCCTTGACAGCAGCATGCACATTTGCAAGCAATGGAGCTAGTATGCCTTATGCTACTGCTTCAGATGCCACCATCATGCTTAACATTGCGCAAGCATGGGAACTATAACATTTAAAGTTACCTAGATAATCTTTCCTGCACTATTTTGGCAGGAGGAACTAAGTTCTCTTTGGACAGAGAACAGAAACACTTCAGTAAACACTGCTGCTTCTGGTGGGAGGAGCTGGACCACAGTCTGGTTAGAGGGATAGTGAGATAATTTAGTAATGGGCAGTAACACTTCCTACAATACACTAAATGTAAGACTGTCAGCAGTCCTGCTGTGTGAGCACCCTGCACTTTGTGTAACACATGGTGCTTACATTTCTGTGTTGCTTGCTCTGGGGTTATTTAGCGCCCCTTAGCAGATATAGGACTTTGGCACCTTAAGTGGGTGAGACTCTGTGACAGAGGAGGATTCTAAGGCCCAAAGGCGTCCCTTGAATTAAGGTAGGAAAAATCTGATTGGCTGATGCAATCAGCCAATCAGATTGAAGTTCAATCCGATTGGCTGATCCAATCAGCCAATCGGATTGACCTCACATTCTATTGGCTGATCGGAACAGCCAATAGAATGCGAGGTCAATTCGATTGGCTGATTGGATCAGCCAATCGGCTGATTGCATCCGCCAATCAGATTTTTCCTACCTTAATTCAGATTGGCTTAAAGAATCCTATCAGCCAATCAGAATTCGAGGGATGCTATCTTGGATTACGTCATTTAAAGGAACATTCATTCGGCCTTAGGACATCGTACGAAGAGGATGGCTCCGCATTGGATGGATTCAAGATTGCTCCGCTCCACTCCGGTTGATTGAAGATTGAAGATGCCGCTTGGATGAAGACATCTGCCGCTTGGAGGACCTCTTCTGCCCCGATCGGATGAAGATTTCTGCCACTCCGGATGTCCACTTCTGGCCCATCAGTGCCCAACTAGGTGAACACGGCTCCAGGTAGGGTGATCTTCAGGGGGGGTAGTGTTAGGTTTTTTTAAGGGGGGATCGGGTTGGTTTTAGAGTAGGGGTATGTGGGTGGTGGGTTGTAATGTTGGGGGGGTATTGTATTTTTATTTACAGGTAAAAGAGCTGATTACTTTGGGGCAATGCCCCGCAAAAAGCCCTTTTAAGGGCTTGTAAAAGAGCTGATTACTTTGTAATTTAGGAAAGGGTAGGGCATTTTATTATTTTGGGGGGCTTTTTCATTTTATTAGGGGGCTTAGATTAAGTGTAATTGGTTTAAACTTCTTGTAATTTTTTTTATTTTTTGTAATTTAGTGTTTGTTTTTTTGTTCTATAGTTTAGTTTATTTAATTGTATTTTAGTTTAGATAACTGTAGGTAATTTATTTAATTAATTTATTTATAGTGTAGTGTTAGGTGCATTTGTAAGTTAGGTTAGGATTTATTTTACAGGTAATTTTGTAATTATTTTAACTAGGTAGCTATTAAATAGTTATTAACTATTTAATAACTATTGTACCTAATTAAAATAAATACAAAGTTGCCTGTAAAATAAATATAAATCCTAAAATAGCTACAATGTAACTATTAGTTATATTGTAGCTATATTAGGGTTTATTTTATAGGTAAGTATTTAGTTTTAAATAGGATTAATTTATTTAATTATAGTAATTTTATTTAGATTTATTTAAATTATATTTAATTTAGGGGGGGTGTTAGGTTTAGACTTAGGTTTAGGGGTTAATAACTTTATTATAGTAGCGGCGACGTTGGGAGCGGGAGATTAGGGGTTAATAATTGTAGGTAGGTGGCGGCAATGTTAGGGAGGGCAGATTAGGGGTTAATAAAATTTATTATAGTGTTTGCGAGGCGGGAGTGCGGCGGTTTAGGGGTTAATACATTTATTATAGTGGCGGCGGTGTCCGGTCAGCAGATTAGGGGTTAATAAGTGTAGGTAGGTGGCAGCAATGTTGGAGGGGGCAGGTTAGGGGGTAATAAATATAATATAGGTGTCGGCGATGTTAGGGACAGCAGATTAGGGGTTCATAGCTATAATGTAGGTTGCGGCGGTGTCCGGTGCGGCAGATTAGGGGTTAATAATAAAATTCAGGTGTCAGCGATAGCGGAGGCGGCAGATTAGGGGTTAATAAGTGTAAGGTTAGGGGTGTTTAGACTTGGGGTTCATGTTAGGGTGTTAGGTGTAGACTTAGAGAGTGTTTCCCCATAGGAAACAATGGGGCTGCGTTAGTAGCTGAACGCTGCTTTTTTGCAGGTGTTAGGTTTTTTTTTTCAGCCAGCTCAGCCCCATTGTTTCCTATGGGGATATCGTGCACAAGCACGTTTTTCCAGCTTACCACTACTGTAAGCAACGCTGGTATTGAGGGTTGAAGTGGAGCTAAATTATGCTCAACCCTCCCTTTTCTGAGGTTAACGCAGCCATTCAGACAACTCTTAATACCAGCGTTGGCTTAAGGGTGCGCTGGAAAAAAAAGGAGTGTTAGCACCGCGGGTCTTTACCGACAAAACTCGTAATCTAGGCGACTGTCTTTTATTTTATATTTAAACTAGCAAATATGTGTCTCTGATCTTAATAAATCTTACTCTTAGGGGCCGATTTAACAAGGGCCAAATGGCCCCTGTTTCCCTTGTTTCCATGCGAGCCTTTCAGGCTCCCCAGAAACAGGAGTTAAGAAGCAGCGGTTTTAAGACCGCTGCTCCTTAACTCATCCACCTGCTCTGAGCGGCGGATAGCAATCAACCCGATCAGATACGATCGGGTTGATTGACACCCCCTGATAGCAGCCGTTAATCTGCAGGTGGCAGCATTGCACAAGCAGTTCACCTGCTTGTGCAATGCTAAATGCCGACACCATATGCTGTTGGCATTCAGCGATGTCTGTTGGACATTTGTTAAATCGGCCCCCAAGTCACTGAAACAAATTTTTTCCCACCCTATTCTATTCTTCCTATGTTTTATGTTTACAAATGTGTTTTATATTTTATTATGCGCTATACATTTGTTTTATTTCTGTGGCTGCCAGTTTACTCACCACCACTAGATTCCTGCTGCAAGCGGATATTACCTCATTACCAGAATCTTCAATCAACTCTCTTCTGCTTCAATGAATCCCTTACCTTTTTGTTCTAGAGTTAGCTTTTTTGACAATCTATTTCACTATTTGTGTTGTCTTGGATGCTTCATTCCTGCTGTTTTTCTATACACTTTTACACTGACCTTTGTTCACTGATTTGTATCTTACCAAATATAGGATAATCTACATTTCTCATAATATTCTGAAAGTTTCCACACTGCTTCTACACTGGAAGTGAAATAACATATAGTCCCAGAGAAAGCTAATGATTGTTTTCTGTACTGTGTTCATTTGGTTCCCTGGATGGAATATTTAGAAGAGCAGGGTGGGCCAATTCTCCATCAGGTAGACTGTGAGAACCTAGTTCAGGTTTTTGACTATGTTGAGTCAGTGTAATTAGCTCACTTAGTACTTGTTTGCCTTCTTTATAAGACTGGGGGAAACCTAAGATAGGTAGAGTGACAAAGAGGTGGCAGAAACTATATGCCTGCAACCGAAAACTGGCAAAATTGTTAAAAGTACTGTTGTTTCTATATGTAGGTACGCAGACAAGCTGCTCCACAATAGTCTTTTTCAATTCGTCTGGTTAGAGCTCAGATGAGCAAGGACTTTTGTTTATACTTTTGTTTGGGAAAAGAAACAGTGTTATTTTCTGAGAGGAATTGGCCATTGGCCTTTAAAACTTAAGTGTGTAAAGTGTGTTCCTATCCCAAAAGGCTGAGCAATTTCAGAAAGATCCCTTGGCAGCACACATGAACAGCACACATATCACTCAGGTCACCAGTAAGAAAATAAAACTGTCTCTGTTTTATGCACATGTCTACAACTCTAACCTAACTCTTGTCTGTCACTGTGCCTAACTATTGCCCAATAAACATGAATTAAGTATACTTGCTGAAAACTAACATTCAGATTTTTAGGACATCTGAACCAGAACACAGGTGAAATAATCAGCTGGTCAGTAACCACTGTTATTACCTTGCTTTCACCCAAGGCAACCTAAAAATATGGCATATTTATACTACCTAAAGAATGGAATTGAGAAACACTGCTTTAGTGTATTTCTATGTAGCCTCTTGGTTACACAAGTAACAGGGCAGTTAGTACCTGTAATTTGCTTGCCAAGTTGCTATCTCCAATCCCTTCATGCAAACACATTCTGCCTGAAACATTTCCCTCCGGCACACCAAACCTTTTGCAGAGGGATTGCCATTCATCTGACTACTCTCTCTTTCTATGTATCCCAGTGCTGCACTCCTAACCCTACCTCTTCCTGTGTAGGTTCTACAAATGCTATTTACTTCTCCACCTTTCTCTTCTGACAGTCTGTATCTCTGGTTCACCAGTAGTCATAAATAATGCCTTTAAAAGGAGCTTTACCATACAAAAAAATAATCTGTGATTCTTCATGGTGTAAGACTACCAATCTATCATTATAAGATAAGCAGGGATGTTAACAAATCAAATATATATCTGTGTTGACTTATTTTTTAATATAGTTCTCCCTCTACTCTCTGATCCACTACCAACGCTCAGTACCTTAATGTTAGGATCCTTGCAGATATTTCGCTATTAAACCAATCCTGGCCGGTAGTCTTGTTATACCAGCGTCAAGTGGAGTGATAACGAAAAATCTATTAGGATAGTAGCGAAAGGACCCAGGATGAAGATGACTATTGTATGGAAGAATAATAAGGAGCTGAATACCAGGAAGAGACCGGGAAGATCAAAGTGGAGTCGACAAGCAAGGGGTCAAACCAAACAGTAACAGAAAGCAGAATCAGAATCCAGAAGAGTCAGGGAAATCCAAGGTCAGAACCAATCGGGCAACAAACAAGGTGAAATCAGCAGGCAGAAGAATAGTCAAAGGAGGTCCAGGTCACAAGCAAAAGTTCAATATCCAAATATATAGCACAAAATACACTGAGAGATAAACTCAATACAAGGTCAATGAAATAGAGAAACTGAATGGCATTTAAATGAAAAAGTGCACCAAATGTGATGCGGTGCATCACAGGCAGCGCAATGCGCCACAGGCGACGTGAGATGGAGCAACCTGGCATCAAAATAGTGTAGTGTCATGGCAACTTGGAGTCATAACACTTAATTCAGTATTCATGTTCCCTGCTAATATTTTTTACCTTGCTCTCCTTACTTCCTAACTACAGAAGCTTTAGGCACAAATCCCACCCTTCCCTATTTCAGTTGTAGAAATAAACTTTTTTTAACCCATACTCTTTTGGTGCTGTGTGCCAACTACATGTTTTGTCTGTCTGTCCTTCCTTTAAATAAATCAGGGGTTCTACATGTAATCATCATAATATCTAATGAAGTTGAAAAAAAGTCTCTTAAAAATCAGTAACTCAGTAGCAAATTGGTAATCTTAACCAACTTTTTAATCTAAATGTTGTTACAGAATCAGAACTAGGTTTTTCCATGCATAAAAATATTAGTGGAAAACTGAAGTCAAATTTCAGTTTTAAAATCAAGATACAGTACTTTTCCTTCCAATAAGCCAAGCACACTGCTAAAGCAAAGCGTAACTAGTTTAATATTAGGAATGCTTATCCATGTCAATGAATAAAGAGAATTACATTTCACATACTTTAAAACCCCCAATTATTATGAGGAGACTTTTTGAATTTAGTGAACCTGGGGATCAAGTTTTTGAAGATGTCCTGTACCTCACATCTCACAGCGCACAAAATATAGTAAACTGAGGGTAAAATTACTGCTGCTCATTATTGCTGCTACTGATAAGGTGACCACATTCCCCAGACCCAAATTAGGAACACCTTAGACCCAAATTATTGATTCCTCCTATATGTTTAGGAGGTGGTAAAAAATGTGTCCATTGATTTATTACTAGATGTGAGTAGAAATGAAGACAGTGAGATGGCCCCAAACGAATGCTACTTATTAAACTCAAAATGATCCAGAAATCAGGGCTACTAATTTAGCACGAGAAATCACTGTTCCCTAAATGTGTCAACATGCAAACCTTAGAGGGAATTGTGATTTCTCACGCTAAATAAGTGCCATCATTCTGGACCATCTCTCTCTAAATTAGTAGCACTCATTCTGGGCCATTTTACATTACATAAGCAGTACGACACTCTGCAAGGTAAATTTCTGGCACAATCTGGGACACTTGAAAAATAAATATCAGCTTTCTCAAATGTAGGACTGTCCAGGAAAAAACAGGACTTCTAGTCACTTTACTAGTGACAACTTTTTCAGCATATGGAGTCTGAACTAATCTACTTACCCACAGTTTAGGCCTCACAAATTAAGAGGATTCAAGATATTGTTATTAAGTATTAAATTATGAGGATTCATTTGCAATGTATGTTTACCAGTAAACCACAAAAGTAAAATGGGATACATTACTACTGCTATAGACTGAGAAAAACAATATATTAAGTAAACACAGGGCAGAAGCAGAACAAAATACTCCCATAAATAATAAATTACAGATGTTTGTTTTTAATAGGCTAGTCATCATCTCCATAATAAAGGAATCACTCATTCTAAAGAAATGATTATAAGATTTATAAGTGAGTAATTACTCAACTCTAAATATTGCATCAATGAATATTTTATTAAAAATATTAACTCCTTTACAATATCATTTAGCTCACTTAGCACTTTGTATTTTACTGATTTTATTCATTTACATTTTATATTTTTACAAATAAAATTGTATCAACTATAATTACAAGACTTTTTATTTTATAGATTATATTTATACACTTTGTATATTTTTACAGATTACATAGTCACAGCTATATTTTACAAATTGACATGAATATAACCCTATAATAGCTCCTAAGAGGATTTTAGTGCCCTTTTGCAAGGCTAATAATTTAGTATAATCCGCCTGGGGTTTTGCCTGATTTGAGACTGGGTGCCATGTTTTAATAATATTATTTTAGTATTCTATTATAATTGTATTATTTTTATGAGCAAATAAATTACCAGCACTTTGGTCTTATAAAAACATTATTACTAAGCTTGTATTAAGGCATTCATATGATTTTTACATTTTACCACTACTTTCCTTAGCATTAGTCATTAGAAATGCATCTAGCAATATTCATGCATTTATTTTCAAATCAGTTTGTGGATTATATTGCTTTTCACTGGTGTGGCACTAAACAGTTCTTGGGAATCCTTTAGGCAACAATTTGCAGGTAGCTTAAAACACATGGTCTGATTTGTTTTCCTCCTGATGATTTATACTTGTTTATATCAAGGTGTATCTAACAATATATATATTGCTTACTGATAACATTTAAAGCCAGGCACAGTCGCAGCATGAATGAAAGCCCAGTGCACATAAGAGTGATCTACGACCTGACCATGTTCCTGGAAAATAAATAATAATGAGTGTCTGGCCATAGCGGTCCTAACATCCAAGATGACATTACAACACCCAATACCCTCATACACCAAACAACTTACCATGGGGGTACCACATTATTATTTAATACTAAAAAAACTATAGTTTTGCTGCAGTTGTTGCTGCCCCCACCCTGAAAGAGAGTGGCACAATGTGCAATGAGTCAAGGCCCATCCGTTGGGCCACCCTCCCCAATATTCTATCTAAATTGAAAAGGTGTCAACGGTTTCCCGTTCACATTAATCAAAAACCTTCAAAGCCCTCCTGGTTGTATTTGCATATAGGAGGACACCAGCTGCTGAGGACAGCAAGCCACTCCTGGTTGCCCTAGAAGGGAAAGCCAAGCCCCATGTCCATCCTGGTCTGTCTTAGACCTTGGAATAAACAGCTCTAGCGAGTCATCTGTCACGCGAATGTGTTCATGCATTATACCCCCTCTTACAGCTGCTGTAGAAGGCGGGACCAAATCTCCTACTCTCAGCACCCCATAAAAATACCAAACCAAATGCTGCTCCGAAGAGCCTGACCTCGAACGAGAAAGAACAGATTGCCGGCAATACTTCAAGCAACTCAACTAATCAGTCTGCTGTAATTGGTTATCTGATGTCTCTGCACGGAACCTCCATATGCCCCCTGCCAGACAAGAAAGGTGCATGATGCGCCCTGAAAAGCTTACAGCCTGCAAAAGAAAGTAACCACAGAAAGCCTGGACACCACTTCCTCCTTTGTTACCTGCTAACCTCTCAGCTCGGCAAGCCACTGTAACAAGAAGCTTTGCTTGCCCTCACATGAAGGAAATCCATGGTGGTCGCAAAAACTCACCCATTCACTCCAGTACCTCACCTAAGCTGTCCAAGTAGCCAGTGCCAGGGAAGCACGGATTTAGGGAATCAGTCGCTGCAATTCTTCACCATCTGCTATAAAAAGGAAGGGCAAGGAAGCCCGTTAGCAGCCTCAGCTGGAGTTGCGGCCCTGAAAGACTCACAAGGAAGTGAGATAATACATTCGCTACTTTATTCTGCACCCCGGGTACATGGCGAGCTCTTAAGTTGATATTGAACTGCAGGCATCTCAACACCAAGTGCCTCAGGTAATGGCCCACCACAGGCGATGAGTCTGAAAGTCTATTAATGGCAAAAAACATGCTGAGATTGTCCATCCAGAAAATCACAGCCTGGTCGTGGAAAAAGTGTCCCCACAGCTCAACAATTCCAGGAAGCATAGGTTGCGCATGAGCCCAATCAGGCGGCCACTGCTGAGCGCTTCATGCTTCATCAAAATATGCACCGTATTCAAATGCTCCCGCCGCATCCATGAAAAGGTGCAAAGTCTGATTCGATACATTGAACTCCTGTAAGAACCTCTCCCATACCTGTAGGTCTGCTACCATTTCCTTCATGATTCTGATTAGCGAAGTTGGCATCTTACCACCTCCCAGTTGTCTCTCCAATCTTTTCTTAAAAATCCTGCCCCACGGAATGATTCTACCTGCAAAATTTAGGAGACCTAGGAGTGATTGCAACTCCTTTAGTGAACATGTGGGCGATGTGGCAACTGCCATAACAGCTTCCAACGTCCTACTCACCTTATCCATGGGTAGCCTACATTCCATTGCTGAGTCAATCTCAGTACCCAGGAAAGTGAGACACTTACACGGACCTTCCGTCTTGTCTTCTGCTAAAGGAACCCCAAACCTTGCCATAAGAAACCTCATGACATGCATAAAAGAGGCACATTCTTTTGTCCTGGGGGCTCCAACCAACAGAACATTGTCCAAATAATGGCCAATCTTGTCTTTGCCTGAGGCTGAAGCTACTGCCCAGTACAAGAATAAGCTGAATGCCTCAAAGTAGGTACAGGAGATGGAGCAACCCATGGGTGGACAGCGGGCCACAAAATAGGCATCTTCAAACTAGCACCCCATCAACCTGAAGGAAGACGGGTGAATGAGAAGCAGGCAGAATGCAGACTCTATGTCCAGTTTGGTTATTAAGGCTCCCAACCCAACTCCCCGCACTATATCCAACACGTCGTCAAATGACTACTCAGCTCCGGAGGGATTGCATCATTCACTGAATGCCCTTTAGGGTAAGATAGGTGCTGTATCAATCTAAACTTACCAGCCTCCTTTTTGGGAACCACCCCCAATGGGGATATCACCAAACCTGGAATAGGCAAGTCTAGAAAGGGGCCCGCAACCCTGCCCAAAGCTACCTCCTTACCTAATTTCTCCCAAACTGCCAACAGGAACTGTGAAGCCGACTTCAGGTTATATTTGACTCTAGAACTCAGCACCGGGCCCGCCACCGGGATGGTGAAGCCGTAGTGAAGGCCGGGGCCAGGGCCTAGTAAAGCAGCACTTACTCAACCACTTACCAACTGTGGAGACCCTAAGCAGTGTGTCCGCCCTTACCTGAAGCAGTGTCTTTTGTCCCAAACCGTTCAGCTTGGGGGTCCCTTTTCTTAGTGCATTTGACACCAGGGTGTTGCCCGCCACAGAATTTGCACACATGTTTTAATGACGTACCTCAATCACATGATCTCTCCTGAAAGCACCAACATAACCCAGCCAGCTGCCATCGAAATCCAAAAGGTTGCCGTGGCCCTTGAGTAAAGGCCCTGGGAACCATCTGCATCACCCTTTTAGGTTCCAGATGATTAAGGGTCCTAAAATCCAGCAATGGATTACCCACCTTTTCTTCCTGTAGTCCACATCGTAGTCCCTCCAGGCTCCATCCGTGTATTTCCTCTGAATGGCATCAATCGTGTCAACAAATTTGAAAAGAGCCGTGCCCTGTTCAGGTGTACACGATGCCATTTCTTGAACATATCGGGCCGTTTACATTTTTCGGGCCCGTCCTCCACTGATGCACCTCAGCGGATAACTCAAACATGTTGATGTACTTACTGTCTTTGGAAACAGAAGAACAGAAAGAGCGCAACCACGACTCAAGGTAAAATGTTTAATATCTTCACTCTGAGCATATAAGACATATATTAAAAGAAGTTTAAAATAACAAAGCCTTGGTAACAACACACAGTCTGCGGTTTCCGGTTTCTGAACAGCTTCCATATTTGTGTGCCTTTAGCGTGTGAGGTCCGTCACCGGTAATATCGAGGTAAGTCTCTTTGTCTCTTGAAATAGCAGTGATGTTTGTAGCTTTGTCCCCCTCTACGCGTTTTGTCCGACTTCTGGGGACTTTGTCAAGACTCTGGACACTGATTTTTCTGTTCGCGGGGATCCTCTTTTGAGTACAGTTGGCTCCTCCTTTGAGCCATGACCAGCACCCTCATTATAAGTGGTAATGAATCTAATAGTATTCTCACAATCTGCCATGTGCTCCTCATTGCCCTTGACAGGATATAGTAAACCTTTACGTTCACATAGCGCATTTCTCTCCCTAGATTCACTAACCAACTTACTATCATATTCTTTCTCTAAAAACATTTTTTCAAGGACATCAGCTTCTCTATTGTAATCATCCATTTTTGTACAGTTCCGCCGAATTCTGCGGAACTGTCCAAACTGAATATTTTGTTTTCATGTTCTCATGTGTCCACTACTAGCATTAAGGAAACCATTACTATCAGTTGGTTTTCTATAGTTCCTTACCATTAACAAGTTTGACACATGATCAACAAAAAACTCCACATCCAGAAATTCAATTTTTTCTCTAGACATTTTTTCCAGTAAATGTCAGATTGTGTTGGTTGTTGTTCATGTGTTTAACAAAATCTTGGGCTATGTTTGTATCTCCTCGCCATATAATAATAATATCATCAATATATCTAAGATACTTGACTATATTACTTATAAAAGGGTTATTATTCCAAACCTTCAGATCCTCAAAATAGGCCATGTAAATATTGGCATATGACGGTGCCATTGGGGTGCTCATGGCAGTCCCTTGTATTTGTCTATAAAAAGTTCCATCGAAATTAAAATAATTATTGCACAGAATGAACCTAATACTATCCTCTATGAAACCTAAATGTTTTATAGACATACCACTGTCTTTACCTATACGGTTAAAGGCCTCAATTCCTTTCTCATGGGGAATATTAGTGTATAGGGCTGTAACATCGGTAACATCGCAAGTGATCGACATATATTCCTTATCCCAATGCATACCTTCTAATTGTAAAATAACATCTACAGTGTCTTTAATGTAGGGTCTGATGTTCTTGACCATAGGTTGTATATAGGAGTCTATATATGTGGATAGGTTGCTTGAAATCGATTCAATGCCAGAAATAATTGGCCGGCCCGGTGGTCTAAGGGGATCTTTATGAATCTTGGGGATATGGTAAAAAATCGGAATTTTTGGGTGGGGGGTATAAATAAATCCAAATTCATCATTATTCAGTATTCCCTCATTTTTAGCTACCATCAATGTATGGAATAAACTCTTATTATATTCTAGCGTGGAATATTTTGTTAGTTTACTGTATGTACTGTTGTCATTAAGTAATCGATTGGCTTCACATAAATAATCTTCTCTATTTTAAACAATAATCCCTCGCCTTTTGTCAGCCTGTCTAATAACTAGTTGATGATCATTTTTTAATCTATTTAGAGACTGTCTTTCATAGGTTTTTAAATTATCCCTAAATTTGAATTTCTTATTATACATCCCTGAATCGAAATAATTATTTAGCTCTTCTGTGAGAATTTCATTGAACACTGGAATGTAATCCCTCTAAGTGTGGGTGGGATTAAACGAGGAAGGGCACTTAAACTTACTATGTGTGATCTCATCTTCAATTTCATGGATACTCAAGTTCATTAGATCTTCTACTTCAATATGAATGTTATTAGTACCCCTATCAGTTTGTGTGGGGTCTAGTTGACTTAGTACTTTTAGAGTATCTAAATCATCCTTATCCCAAGTATTCTCTTCTTTATCCTTCATATTTATTATGTTATAGTGATTAGCATTTTTTTGCATAATACCTTTTTAAATTTAATTTACGTACAAATTTCTGCAAATCAAAGTCTTGAATTTGTTGGGAAGTTTTTTAGGGGCAAATGTTAACCCTTTATTAGGTAAAAGTAAATCAGAATTTGTTAATTCCACACTAGACAAATTAAAAATATTCTCTTTTGCTTTTCCTAGAAGTTGTTCCTTTCCCTCTGTTTTTTTGTTTCGTTGACCACCTCGTTTTCCTCGCTTAGTTCCCACTCCTTTATTTCCCTTGGTCTTTTTCTGTTTTCTCTGCTCATCATTGATGGTTCTTCCTCTCTCCCTCCTAATCTCCATGGAGGTCGTGGTCCTTGACCCTGATCTAAAAAATTAGGTTCCCTCCATACATTTAACTCTTGCCCTTGATGTATTCTAACATTGTTCTCAGGGTTGTATGGCTGTTGATGATTATAATACCCATGTGTATTCCCATATTGTTGTCCATTATCCTCTCTATAATTCTCATTATGGTGATAACTTTTCCCAGGTTTATACGGGGGATTAGAATTTTTGGCCTGATTATTATAGTTATATTGATTCCCCTTTTGATTATGTGGATATTCTTTAGGTCTGGCACCCTTCCCTTCCCTATTTTGATCAATATTAAGTGTCAAAAACCTGTTAGAGGTATTAACCTCCTGTTTATTTTCTTCCCTAATATTTTCATATTCATGTACTGGTTGTACTTGTTTGTTCTGAACTGGGTACGCTTTATGGTAATTTCTATGGTGAAATTGGTTTGAATTATAATTACGGATCCCACCTCCCTGTCTATATGAATTTTGACTAATCCTAGTTTTATTATAATTATAAATTCGGTCATTTTTGTAATCCTCCAAATCTCTCTGAAGTTTAGATGTTTTTAAAGCAATAAGCTCCTGTTCTGTTTTCTGGACTCTAGATTTAATGTCATCCTTAATCTTTTTCCATTTTTCAATAGTATTATAAGGAACCCATTTTTTAGAAATATCATGAATCTCAGTTTTTAATTTCTGAAGTTTACACTCTCTATATTTGATAAGAATTTTGATAAACACTATTGAACAATCATGCAACGCCTTGTCCCACTCTTTAGAAAATTCTACTTCATCCAGTTGAAATGCTGGGAATTTTTTAATTCTTAAACCTCTGGGTATAACATTATGCATTACATAGTTGTCCAGCAGTATTAGATCATGCCATTCTTTTGCGTCTGAATTTAATAGTTTCTCTAATATTTTGAATAAGTTATGAGGATCCCCGTTCTCTTCATTCAGTGCCACAGACTCCAACAAATTAATAGCTCTATTGCATTTAGAACAAATAGTCACGTTGTCAGGTGAATCAGTAATTAACTCAAAAGAATTCTCGGTCATGCTGCTGTTATATCCATTTAATTTTTTTCAAAAACACAACTAAAAAACTAACTGCGCTAACCAACAATTAAAATAATAGGCTTCAGTCGAATGAAATGTTTAAGCCACTCTTACTATTATGCTGCAAGATATTTTACATACAAATTCTGTCAAACAATCATTATCTTAATACCACATAAAAGATTTAATAGCCTTGAGATATAGATAAGTATATTCACAATTCTATCAGGTAAATGCATATTTTAATAAGGGAGAATTTTCCTAATAGTTCCCAAGATTATACTGACCATCAATCACCTTAGTGACTCAGAGAGTATGATAAATCCTTTGTTGACAGAAACCCTTTCTTTCTACTGGATACGAAATCTCTCCTATGTTCTTACGATCGTGGTGCTGCTTCCCAATTCACTGAACACTAAGGAGTATTCAGCCAACAATGACACTGGAAACAGAAGAACAGAAAGAGCGCAACCACGACTCAAGGTAAAATGTTTAATATCTTCACTCTGAGCATATAATAAGTTGCACTTACAAGAAGTTTAAAATAACAATGCCTTGGTAACAATACACAGTCTGTGGTTTTTGGTTTCTGAACAGCTGATCCTGCTTCCACCTTCGTGTGCCTTTAGCGTATGAGGTCCGTCCCCATTAATATCGAGGTAAGTCTCTTTGTCTCTTGAAATAGCAGTGATGTCTGTAGCTTTGCCCCCGTCTACTTACCGTCTTGTATTTTCTTCACAATTTGTTACTTCAGATGAGCATGCAGGCTATAGACCTGTCATGAGTATGTATCACTGTGCATTTCAGCCTTTCTATCTACAGCCTGTGGTGAGCACACCTGAACCCCCTGGGGCCAAGACACCTGAGTTAGATTTCCCATGCTAACAACCTCTGAATTTGTTTTGCTAATTTTTCTGAGCATCCTATACATCCTCTGATGCACCTTAGTATGCAAACCCAAGGACCTATCACTTTCTGACCCTGAGTCACTAGATGTGGAGGACACATACCCACCCCGGGGGAATCAAATTTAAACTCACCGGTAGTAAGTGCCAAAGGTCCTTGCCCTGATCCTGATGTAGTCGGACCGTCTTACCTAACTGTGGCCACCCTGGGAACAAGATCCTATCATCTTTGAGGAGCTGCATCACTGCCTGTCATAGACGCCACTGAGTCCTGAAATACAGAAGGCAAGAAGGGAGTTCCAAGGGATGAGACAGCCTTCTCCTCACTACCCCAAAATAACCACAATCCTTTACATACTCGCCATCGTTGACACTCACACCAAATTGCATACCCAGTTTTTTGTCAGTGCTGGCCACAGGCATACAATCAAATTTGTCTTCAAACCTAACTGCCCTTCTGCACCCTGGAGCGTGTCCCATTCCTGATGGGTCTGCATCCTTGCTATCACTGCACGTTAATCCCTCACACAAACTAGTGCTGATTTTGCGTGCCCTCTATTTACAACTCCCCTTGTCACCACTTGACCCTTCTCATTCACTCCTTTTCTGCTGTTCGTCAAAGCTCCCTACAGTACCCCGATACTGTCATCCTGTGAACAAGCGGCACTAACTGCCAGGGCTGCAGCCATTTTCGCCCCCTTAGGCCCCGCCCTGGTCGCAGAGGTTTTCCCTCTATTTTGGGCCACAGCGCATAAGGGGGCCACCTTGGACTTGCTAGCTACAACATTGGGCCTTACTTAGGACCCCGGCCTAGCACCTAAATCACCCATAACCTGGGACCCTGGCCTAACTACCATAGTGGGCCCTTATCCTATCGATTGCTCCACCAGCTGAGAAACCTGAGCAGACCCCACTAAGTTGCTTTCCTCCTCAACCCCCCCCCCTCAAACAGGGGAGGGAAACAAGCTTTGACTACCCTCCCCCTCTCCCACTAAAGGGGAAGAGGGAATGGATAGCCTGACACATGGCCCTGACCCACTATGAGGGCCCCAGAGGGGGAAAGTGTGATCCATTTGATGTCCTCAAGGTCATTTTTTCCCACTCTGCAGGTTCGGCCTCTTCATCTCTAAACCTTTTGAGGAGGAACAGAAACTCTTTTACTTTGATCCATGCTGAAAAGCTTTCAGGGATCCACAGGAACAAAAAGGAAGTGGATTCCCTGCACATCCCATATAAAGGGTGAGTAAATCCCTCCCCCACCCAATGCAACATTGTAACAGTCACACACACAACTTCAGCACTCACTCAACCAGGCCTTAACCCTTAGTTACGTTCCAGGCTAGGCACCCTGCACTATCTTTGTAGGCAGAAAGGAAAAACACAAAAGAAAGAATTTACAACACAAAACAGAGGTCTGGGCTCATGATGCAGGATACAGCTGAAAGCATAAGGGCTTCACATTACATGTAAACTGGAGAAAAGAAAGAAAAACAAAGCATTTTTTAAAAACTGTGTAGAGGACCTGGTGACAAATTAGTTGTGTAGCCACATGAAAGTATTTTGCATTACACAAGTACACATTAGAGGGTGACAAGTTTCTCAAGAAAAGGGTAGAGACTGATTGGTTTCTGTACACATCTAAAGCAAAACAGAGACTAAGCGAACTTCCACAAGTGTAGGGGGCTGAAGTATAAATCACTCCAGATTTTTTAAAAAAGGGAGTACAATTATTTTGTCATAACTATGGTGGTGGCCTTTTTCAATATAACTTTCACCTAATAAGGGTTTCACTGCACAGGCAGTATGTCTCCATATATGAGCAGTGTCTCTTCAGTCTTGTGGCAATCTTTTGGTTCGGAAATGTGTTACAGGCATAAATGAGTTACAAGAAGCACCATTCAGGTCTTAGTGTGCTCATACTGACATAACTGGTTTGATTGGGGATTGTATGTGCTTGTAACTGATGTAGTCACATACCGAGTATTAACAGTATGCTGGGGGAGTTGGTCTTGTTTAATATTTGGGCATGGTTTGCTGAGGGTATGCATGTGCTGTCTCTTTTTTTCTCCATCTCACACCTAGGAGTCATTAGACTTCTATGTGCACTGTCAAAACAATTTTTTTTCTTAGCAGCTCCATTATAGAGGCTGGCACAAGATTTAACCCATTGTCTAATTATAAGCACTCACCTAGATTCTCTTTTATACAAATTCCTGACTTAATAATATGTTCCTCTAATTATACTAGACATAATTAGGCCACACTATGCGGTGTATTATATAGAATATTTTCTGAATTACAGAACTCTCTAATTAAGTCCTTTGCACAGTTGCGTGCTCATGGTGGAAGAGAGCCTTTATCATGTGAAAGTACACTTGTTATTTACAGTTGAAGCCACTAAAGTACCCTTCTCCAGAAACCTAAAACAAAAGGCAAGATAACTTCACAGGGAGGTTGGCATCATATAAACAATAAAGCAATGACCAAAGAGGATTGCTATCAGACAGAAATGTTTTTAGAGACTTACATGGAAGCAAACAATTTGCAGTGAAAGTGAAACATAACAGATATTGGTCTAGATTCAATAAAAACCCATTTGCAGAACTAATATCTCATGAAAATAAAATAGCAACTTGAAAATTGTGTAAGAAATCAAAATGTGTATCTGCCCCTTGTCACATATGCAAGTTGTAAGTGACTTTCCGTTATACTCTGTGGACAAGTTTCTATCTTTTAATTGTGCACCTTTTAGTGCAAATAGAGTTAGCTCCACTGTGAAGGGTATCAGCATCACGATAAAAAAACCTTTTCACATTACATATTAAAACCTTCATAAAACTGTCCACTCTATCATATGCACAAAAGATTGTGTTTGTGAGGTTTCTAAGACACCTCTTGTTCTATCGACTAAGACTCATTTTCTATGACAAAACAGACATAAGAATGTTTTGTAATCATTTTCTTTTATTGTTTTTCAAGAGTGTTTCCATAGTTGTTGCAGTTGTAATTGTTTTAACCACTTATCAATAAAGTCTTGTTTCATGTGTGCGATATCCTGCATTGGGCACCTTATGCAACTATAGATGGTAATGGCACTAACACACACTAATTAATCTATAGAAAATACAGGTGAAACGATTTCGCTTTCACAACAATGTCTCTTGGGATCCTCACAAGCATCTGGGAATCTAGCCCAATTAATCAAATGTTAATTATGATTAATGAATGTCTAATATGTATGAACACAAGTTTCTTAACTTAATCAATAATATTAATTAGTTATGTGTGCAATTAATATCTTCATAGAAGTTTGACTTATTTTATAATAAACACTCAATCTCCAAACACTTATTTACAACCATAAATGAACATATAGATGGTTGTATTTAATTTTTAGTTTCAGAGTCTAAAAGTTTGATTTAATCGTTATTTTTATTCACAAAAATTTGGGTTTATAAATCTGTGAACTATGTGCAAGAACTTTAACAATGAGGAAAAGCTGTGTAAACCATCAAACATATCACTGCAAATAGACAAAATGTATTTTCATCAGATCTGAGGTGTAGAATTTGAAAAGTCCAAAAATTACTTTGTCTACCACAAAAGTGTTTTCTGATTGACTGTAATAAAGACATTGAAGTATTCCCATGCAATGTAAACATTTTTTTTTTGTTCACAAGTGTGTTTGAAAATTTTAAAATAAATAGGTTTTTGTGAAGTTTTCACACAATTTGGAAACAGTTCATATTGAAATGCTCTTTGAAAACCCCATAAGGAAGTTCTGAATGAATAGATGCCCCTGTAGAACTGCCAGACTAGAACATCAGAGTATCTGCCTCTCTAGCAGAGTGAGGTTGTATCCCCAAAACTTCTGACAATGTGAAAAAGATGCTGTATAGTTTAACCCTTATAATTACAAGGATGCAAAAAACAGACAACTGGCTCCATTAAGCACCAGTTGTATAAATTATGCCACACAGAAAATTGACAGAGCAACCGAAAGAAAAAAAATTGTAGGGACTGGAAAACCCTACAACAGCCGGCATAAACTTAATATCACCCACACACAAAAGCCCGCCGTTTAGTTCTTAATTGGTTTAAATAGCTGCTTGTAATAGTTGTTTTCTAAACCAGGCAAGACAAAAAGCATATGCTAGTAGAAAGATGCAAAACAGAAGTAGAAATGAAAAAAAGGAAGATACATTGAAAAGCCTTGTTTGTTTGACCACATACATTTTAACAGTGCTATAAGTACTGCATTTTATTCTGAATGCTTCCATAAATAACGGAGTTGTTGAACACTCTGAATGAAGTATATTTACAAAAAATGTAGTTTGTTTGTTTTTGAAATACTTTGAGAGACCATGCTTGTCTTGATTTTAAGTAATATATAAAGTCAGCAATGTACATTCTCTTTTATTTATTCAAATGTGTCCATTTACTGCATTAAAGGGACAGTCTACTCAAAATTAAACTTTTATGATTCAGATAGGGCATGCAATTTTAAACAACTTTCCAATTTACTTTTATCATCAAATTTGCTTTGTTCCCTTAGTGGTATTTTTGAAAAGCTAAACCTAGCTAGGCTCAAACTGATTTCTAAACAGTTGAAAACCGCCTCCTAGCTCAGAGCATTTTGAAAGTTTTTCACAGTTAGACTGTGCTAGTTCTCATGTGTCAACATTGTGCTCACTCCCGTGAAGTTATTTAGGAGTCTTCCCTAATTGACTACACTGCATGTCTGTCAAAGGCACTTAGATAAGGAGGCTGTCTGCAAAGGCTTAGATACAAGGTAATCACAGAGGTAAAAAGTATATAAATATAACTGTGTTGGTTATGCAAAAACGGGGAATGGGTAATAAAGGGATTATCTATCTTTTTAAATAAGAAAAATGTTGGTGTAGACTGTCACTTTAAGTAGTGGTAACTTGGTTCAGAGATGGCTGTTAGTTAAACTCATTTTAAACAATGTCCATCTGGTCTATAACATACTTAACTGTTTTACTTTTATAAGCACAGTAAAACTGCAAATTGGCATAGGTTTAATTAAAGTATATGGCACTGAATAAAATGCAAACAGAAACTCACAAGTTTTATTGTGTCATTGAGACTGTATTTATAAATAAAATTCAAACCTTGGCAGTGGTTCTGAAAGAATGTGTGTAGTCACATTGGCAAATTTCAGTGACATACAATAGCAAGTTTTAAAACAATGTAAACTAAGCACTGTTGAAATTATTATAAGTCTATGCCTAACATAATTTAATTGTGAGTTCTCATTTTCTGCAATGTATTAAATTTGTTGTAAATTAATGTTGTAAAAAAGAATAAAGTTTGTATTACGTTGTGAAATAAAGAAGTTGGTCCATAAACCATTTTACCGGTACAAGGCCTAGTTGGCTCATAAATCCTTTCATTGCTACACACAAAGGTTTGCTGGACCATTAACATTTTAATCTCAGCTAAATTGCGATTTTTTTTTCCTACTGTATCTAGTTATCACAGAAATATATTTTACTGATTTAAAGAATATACTTGGTTTAAAATTTAGCTGTATAAAATCATGCAGCTGTGGTTTGATTGGAGAAATATTTCTAATATGCTTAGAAAGCTTAAATTCTCTTCATTAACCTGAAGCTAATCATCATGACTCATACGATTCTGGATTAAAAGGACATATAAGAAAATACTCGAGTGCATTAGAGCATTTTCTAATTGCACTATTGCTTACCTATACCTATGTGTTTAACACCTCTGCATGGGTTAAAAACATAGTTATATGCATGTAGGAATACCATTTCAAAATGCTTAAAGTCATAAGAGCATTGTCTTACTGCAACTTTATGTTCTTTTAAACCTCTTATAATCTTTTCCTCCAGGTTTGTATATTTTGTGCTTTTTGATAAGACACTTTGGTTAAAATTAAAAAAAAATAAATGAAAAAAACCCGCCAAAACCTGACCCTCATTCTTTCCCACTCTCGGTCCCCCTTTTGTCAGTTATGGGATAATATTGTAAGTACAATCAATTTCCCGATTCATCCCTTTCAATATTAGGTTCTCTGATTTAATAATCCAGTAAACCTCTCTCATTTTCAATAATAACTCTCTTTCTCCCTTTTGCCTTTGTTTCCAAAATTGTTCAATTACCTGGAAAAGTAATGTAATTTTGAATAACCTACTGTAACAAAATGGTTAGATACAATGGTTAGATACATGAGCCTCCTGATTTCTCCTTCTAAATTTAGACGTGTTCAATAATACTTAGTATGCCAATATAGAGAATTACCAAAAAGGAAAGTACTCACAGGATGTATATGTAGTGACCAGCCAGTTAATTGAAGACACAGGATTATAGCTCCTTCATATAAAAGTGTAGCAATAGCTTTATTATGCTCAGTAAGTTATAGTGGTTTTACAATGCCTACTTCAAGAACTTAAAATTTTAAAAAGAGCTATAATAATTTCTGCTACCATACAGCTAGATTACGAGTTTTGCGTTATGAGTGAAAAAGCTTCATAAGGCTGCTTTTTCCCTACCGCTGCTATTACGAGTCTTGCAGGTATAGGTGTACCGCACACTTTTTTGGCCGCCACGCAACGTCAGTACCGCACTTTTTCAATGGGACTTCCATAGCGCCGGTATTACAAGTTTTGCCTGGGAGGCCAAAAAGTGAGCGGTACAGCCTATACCGTCAAGATTCGTACTGCCATCTAAAGTCAGTAGTTATGAATTTTATGCTACAAAGCTGTACTATAAAACTCATAACTAAACTGTCACAAAGTACACTAACACCCATAAACTACCTATTAACCCCTAAACCGAGGCTCTTCCGCATTGCAATTTGCAAACACTAAAATAAAATTATCAACCCCTAATCTGCCGCTCTGGGCATCGCCGACACTTAAAAAATGTATTAACCCCTAGACCTCTGCCTTCCCGCATAAAAAACAATATTTAAATGTAATTAACCCCTAATCTGCCATCCGCCCACTCTGCTGCTATAATAAACCTATTAACCCCTAAACCTAACCCTAACCCTAACACCCCCTAACTAAAATATAATTATAAAAAATCTAAATAAAAACTACTATTAATAACAAAATAATTCCTATTTAAAACTAAAAACGTACCTATAAAATAAAACCGAAGCTAGCTACAATAAGCCAATAGGATGAAGCTACAATCCTATTGGCTGACCCAATCAGCCAATGGGATTGAGCTTGCATTCTATTGGCTGATTCTATTGGCTGATTGGATCAGTCAATAGGATTTAAGCTCAATCCTATTGGCAGATTGCATCAGCCAATAGACTTTTTTACCCTTTAATTCTGATTGGCTGATAGAATTCTATCAGCCAATCGGAATTCAAGGGACGCCATCTTGGATGACATCCCTTAAAGGGAACCTTCAGTGTACGGCTGGAACCATATAAAGAGAATGCTCCGCGCCGGATGTCTTGAAGATGGAGCCACTCTGCGTCGGAAGGATGAAGATAGAAGATGCCGTCTGGATGAAGACTTCTGTCTGCCTGGAAAATGACTTCTTGCCGCTTGGATGAAGACTTCTCCTGGCATTGTTGAGGACTTCTTGCCGCTTGGATGAAGACTTTGCTGGCTGGATGTCCGGTCTTCAAAAACAGTAAGTGGATCTTTGTGTTAGGTTTTTTAAGGGTTTAATGGGTGGGATTTATTTTTAGAATACGAAAAAAAGAGAAGATTAAGTGGTTTATAATAAAACCACACCAAATACTGGAAATTCAGCACTCTTTTAATTCTTTAAAGAATAGAGCAACACATACTAAATTTGAAACAAAGTCATGTTTATTCTCACACTGTGTCGAATGCAGGCTCGTCAAAGATGACAGCATCCAAATGTTGTTGGATATGGGTTTAGACAAGAGCGCCAGTAAAGTCAAGGTCTGGTGTGTGTGTGAAGAATGTGTTCACACTGATATAGATAGAACCCTTAAATGAGGGCTAAATTCCTATGATTAACTGCAGAGACTATAATACTTATAAAATGTGGATAAACGTTATAATCACAATTTTAATACAGACATAAAATTAAATAGCTAAACACGGATCCAAGGTATATAAAAAAACAAAGAAGCTTAAAAACAATATAAAATAATGATAAGGGAAATTTGTCCCTACAGGGGCAAAATGTCCCAGATCTAATAGTAGCAGTACCGTTATATTATTATGGGTATGAGATTGGTGTACAGAGAGTGGTAGACGTTTGTTAGACTTAACTACCCTCTACTCCATAGGGATTGAGTCTATCCAAATGGGTGATACAAAAATTGGTAGATTAGTGTCTACCAGTATAGTAGATACAGTATTAACAAATAGAAAAGCAACAAAACATATAATTCACATGTGAAAAAAAGCAAAAAATGAGAGAGGGTGATCAAAAAATGAACTAGTGTGTACACAAGCTAGTGTTGATCAAAAAATATATAAAAAAGTTGACACAAAAGAACTGGTTAACAAATCACACAGTGAGTGGTGTGTGAAAATGGTATGTGACAAAAAGTGTAAGAACAAAAAGAGTTAAGAAATGTGTTAAGTGTAGAACGTTACAGATGGGTAAACATATGTATATACATAACAGTGTCCTAATCAAAAATAAAATAACACAAACTATTGTCCATAAACATCAGATGGTGGTGACATTATGGTGATCCTGATGGAAAAAAGTGTGTCCAAAGCATATAGTGAAAGTTAATAGTTCCAATGAACAGTTCAAATACTCCAATTAGTCCAATAAGTAAAAAACAGTTCCAAACCTTGAGGACAAGGCAAAGAAAAAATTAAAATACCAATGTGAAAAAATAAAATAAAAATAAAAATAGAAGCTGGGAAATCCTCAAAACCTAAGGACAGAAAAAAATGACAATAGTATAATATTGTTTAAGTATAAATGAATCAAGAAATGTAGCTCACCATATAGTTGCCAACGCGTTTCGGCCCTCAGTTAGTTCCTTTCTCAAGACTAGTATATGGTTAGGTGAGCACGGTCTTATATATCTGTATGCTACCAATCAGATTATACTTCTAATGGCGCCAAAAAAGTAACTATTGACATAGGAAGTACTTTACCGGAAGTGTCAGTTTGAACCCGGATATAGTGTCTCTGGTGTTATAAACAAGGCTATTTGTGATGTTAGCACTAGTTTATTCAATCTGCTTATTGCCAAAATAGTCAGCATATATGCGTGTTGTTTTTTTTTACCATCTATAGACCTCTTTGTGGTTATTATCCACCATATAAGCCCCCCTCGGTCTCATCTAGTGTTGCGCTAAACCGGATGTTTACCTGTGTTTTCCACTTCCGGTTTCAGGATCAATACACCAAACCGGAAGTCAATGTACGTGAAACCGGAAGTTGGGTTCCAGTGTGTCATTACCCAGGGGTTTCTCCGCATTGAACATCATCTGATAAACAGCCTAAGCTGCAAGAGAGTAGTTCTAATGGATGTTGTTTGGAAATATTCCTCGTGTCCATAATTATGAAATATATTGTATATACAGTGTATAAGTTGGTGTTTAAATATCTAGAATCAGCGGCGGAACTTATCACATACTTGCATGTTAACATGTATAATCCATGGAAAACTTTTAAAACAATAAAACGCTTTTGAAACCTGTGTGGATCTCATTCTTCTATTCTATCACCCCACCTTTAGTTACATTTTCAAAATACATAGGAGAATAAACAAGGCATTAATACGAAGCATTAATAAGAAGCATGTGTATGGAGATATAGGGATACTGTTTAAGCTCTGTCAGAATATGGAATAGTGTAATGTTAGATTTATATGAAATTAATTATATGACTTATATGGTTGGTAGGGGATACTAAAAGACATGAAGGCATGGAGATTGGATCTTATCAGATTTGGAAATAGTATAATACTAGACTAGTTAAAGACTTTGTGCTAAAACCTTATATAGTGTGATAACTCTATTGCCTCCTTTTGGGTGACATAAGTCACTCACAAAATGTAGTCCATTCGTTATGTCTGTATGGATCATAGTCTTAATTTCTGGGCCACACTTATTCCATGATGTACCTACATTAGTCTATGTTGTCCACTATTTGTGGCAGTACGTTTGTTTAAGTAGAGTCCCCTAGTGAGATCTTAGATGTGTCTCTACCCTCAAGATCTCAAATCTAGGGAATTTTGATGTTTCCCAAATTGCCTTATGTATGGGACTTTTGGTAGATTACAGATCACACTGTGTGTTTTATATAAATTCTGTATGTGGCTCATCATGTTAATGGTCTCAGAATACCCATTATTTTAAATTCAATAAATGGGCAAGGTCTTCCTTATTATTTAGACCTTTGGGAAAGAGACAATCTAATTCAAAGATCCATCTCGACTCTGATATCAGGAGTTGCTTTTCATAATCTCCTCCCCTCCAATTCGGTTTAATTATTTGGATCCCGTAGAAGCTGAGGTCTTTCATATTGCCTTTATGTTGGAGTGCGAAATGCCTGTATAATGCAGTCTCTGTGCTGCCGTGTTCAATTTGTAATAGGTGTTCCCGAATCCTATCTTTCAGGCACCTAGATGTCTGACCAACATACTGGAGACCGCAGCTGCACTGCACTATGTAGATAACTCCCTTATTGCTGCATCTAATCAGATCCTTAATAACATGTTTCTTGTTTGAATAGTGGGAGAAAAAGTGTTTTATCTTCAGGCCTCTCCCACTTTCGCACTGCAATATAAAGGCAATATGAAAGACCTCAGCTTCTACGGGATCCAAATAATTAAACCGAATTGGAGGGGAGGAGATTATGAAAAGCAACTCCTTATATCAGAGTCGAGATGGATCTTTGAATTAGATTGTCTCTTTCCCAAAGGTCTAAATAATAAGGAAGACCTTGCCCATTTATTGAATTTAAAATAATGGGTATTCTGAGACCATTAACATGATGAGCCACATACAGAACTTATATAAAACACACAGTGTGATCTGTAATCTACCAAAAGTCCCATACATAAGGCAATTTGGGAAACATCAAAATTCCCTAGATTTGAGATCTTGAGGGTAGAGACACATCTAAGATCTCACTAGGGGACTCTACTTAAACAAACGTACTGCCACAAATAGTGGACAACATAGACTAATGTAGGTACATCATGGAATAAGTGTGGCCCAGAAATTAAGACTATGATCCATACAGACATAACGAATGGACTACATTTTGTGAGTGATTTATGTCACCCAAAAGGAGGCAATAGAGTAAGCACACTATATAAGGTTTTAGCACAAAGTCTTTAACTAGTCTAGTATTATACTATTTCCAAATCTGATAAGATCCAATCTCCATGCCTTCATGTCTTTTAGTATCCCCTACCAACCATATAAGTCATATAATTAATTACATATAAATCTAACATTACACTATTCCATATTCTGACAGAGCTTAAACAGTATCCCTATATCTCCATACACATGCTTCTTATTAATGCTTCATATTAATGCCTCGTTTATTCTCCTATGTATTTTGAAAATGTAACTAAAGGTGGGGTGATAGAATAGAAGAAGGAGATCCACACAGGTTTCAAAAGCGTTTTATTGTTTTAAAAGTTTTCCATGGATTATACATGTTAACATGGAAGTATGTGATAAGTTCCGCCGCTGATTCTAGATATTTAAACACCAACTTATACACTGTATATACAATATATTTCATAATTATGGACACGAGGAATATTTCCAAACAACATCCATTAGAACTACTCTCTTGCAGCTTAGGCTGTTTATCGGATGATGTTCAATGCGGAGAAACCCCTGGGTAATGACACACTGGAACCCAACTTCCGGTTTCACGTACCTTGACTTCCGGTTTGGCGTATTGATCCTGAAACTGGAAGTGGAAAACACAGGTAAACATCCGGTTTAGCGCAACACTAGATGAGACCGAGAGGGGCTTATATGGTGGATAATAACCACAAAGAGGTCTATAGATGGTAAAAACAAACAACACGCATATATGCTGACTATTTTGGCAATAAGCAGATTGAATAAACTAGTGCTAACATCACAAATAGCCTTGTTTATAACACCAGAGACACTATATCCGGGTTCAAACTGACACTTCCGGTAAAGTACTTCCTATGTCAATAGTTACTTTTTTGGCGCCATTAGAAGTATAATCTGATTGGTAGCATACAGATATATAAGACCGTGCTCACCTAACCATATACTAGTCTTGAGAAAGGAACTAACTGATGGCCGAAACGCGTTGGCAACTATATGGTGAGCTACATTTCCTGATTCATTTATACTTAAACAATATTATACTATTGTCATTTTTTTCTGTCCTTAGGTTTTGAGGATTTCCCAGCTTCTATTTTTATTTTTATTTTATTTTTTCACATTGGTATTTTAATTTTTTCTTTGCCTTGTCCTCAAGGTTTGGAACTGTTTTTTACTTATTGGACTAATTGGAGGATTTGAACTGTTCATTGGAACTATTAACTTTCACTACATGCTTTGGACACACTTTTTTCCATCAGGATCACCATAATGTCACCACCATCTGATGTTTATGGACAATAGTTTGTGTTATTTTATTTTTGATTAGGACACTGTTATGTATATACATATGTTTACCCATCTGTAACGTTGTACACTTAACACATTTCTTAACTCTTTTTGTTCTTACACTTTTTTGTCACATACCATTTTCACACACCACTCACTGTTTGATTTGTTAACCAGTTCTTTTGTGTCAACTTTTTTATATATTTTTTGATCAACACTAGCTTGTGTACACACTAGTTCATTTTTTGATCACCCTCTCTCATTTTTTGCTTTTTTTCACATGTTAATTATATGTTTTGTTGCTTTTCTATTTGTTAATACTGTATCTACTATACTGGTAGACACTAATCTACCAATTTTTGTATCACCCATTTGGATAGACTCAATCCCTATGGAGTAGAGGGTAGTTAAGTCTAACAAACGTCTACCACTCTCTGTACACCACTCTCATACCCATAATAATATAACAGTACTGCTACTATTAGATCTGGGACATTTTGCCCCTGTAGGGACAAATTTCCTTTATCATTATTTTATATTGTTTTTAAGCTTATATGTTTTTTTTATATACCTTGGATCCGTGTTTAGCTATTTAATTTTATGTCTGTATTAAAATTGTGATTATAACTTTTATCCACATGTTATAAGTATTATAGTCTCTGCAGTTAATCATAGGAATTTAGCCCTCATTTAAGGGTTCTATCTATATCAGTGTGAACACATTCTTCACACACACACCAGACCTTGACTTTACTGGCGCTCTTGTCTAAACCCATATCCAACAGAATTTATTCTTGTGGGCAGTGGGGGCCCACCCTAGACAGGAGCTATTGGTCCTTTAAGCGCTGTGAGTGCAATACTTCTCTGTGACAGCATCCAAATCAACTGGATAAAGTAAATATTGTGGTTAAACACTATAAATACAAAAAACACAAACAATTCAAAATGTATTTACATATGCTTGCAAATACTAGGACCGGTCCATGTGAAGTGACATGCCGTTTGTAAAGGTTAAGTACTTCCTAGAATATACAAAAAAGTAGTGATTCCAAGAATAATGATGCAACTGTGTAAGCACAGAATGTAAGCCTCAATAGTATATTCACAGACCTACATAGGTTTTAATAAAACTGGAAATGAGGATTACTTAGAGTGTGCATAGTCATTTGTTACTTAGTGAGCATCATCAAATAAAAAACACCATGCAAAAGATGTATTACTTAACATAACATAGACACTAAGAAAATATCATACCAAGTAACGTATACATGAATGAAGTGTTTAGTACATATCATAGGCGGTTTCACAATGAGGTGATACCTTGATGGCCAAAAGGACTAGATGTATAATGAAAAAATACTGCCAGTCTATAATAGACTGGTGAGATGATAAGTCTTTCAGTTGATATTGGCCTCCCCACAGATACGAGGAAGTTATAAGTAGCGTCCTACACAAAGTAAGTAGAGCCAAAGAAAGCAAGGATTTTTATACAGTCATATAGCGAATCACTTGAAGCATAAGTGTTAGTACTGCAGAAGATCAAAGAGTTTGAAGCAAAGGACAGAAATGCAGGAGGATATCTTTTATATATTGGCATACCCCTCTGTCAACTGCACCTGTCTTGTATGAATAGCAATGTACATAGAAAATAGAGGCAGTGTTGCAGGATAGATAAGGCAAAAACAAAGATGTAGTTGGATACCTCGTCTATGAATCCGTATCCCTCTGTCAACTACACCCGTTTACTGCCGGACTTCAGCATTACACCTCCAGTCGTTCCATCTCGCAAGCTGCTTTCCAAGTGAAATATAGAATCCGCTATGGAGACCAAATGGATAACATCAAAAATCCTCCAGAATGTCCTCCGAAAGTATTCACCTTGCTTAGGCTGATAAAGTTAACAGCACGCTCAAACTTCTCCACCATACAATCAAACAAACAAGCGTGTCAGGTCACATGGAGCGGTCAGCCCATTGCCGGACGCGCGTTTCACCCCCTCATCACTAGAGACAGGGCTTCCTCAGGGCTTAGTGATGTGACGTATACTGTGTGTGCTTTTAAATTCACACTGACTCCACCCTTGATGGGAGATGAACGTTCTAAATATATTAAACAAATAGCGAATTTTTCTAAACAATGTATATATAAATATTTGCGTTTGCTGTTTACCACAATCCAGATAAAAACTCATATACAACAAATCATAGATATAAGTCATAAAATTAACCTTAGTATTTGAAGAAAGTAAAAGGACTAGGAATGTTATCTATATAAATTTATAAGAAAATTTACAAGAAACAGGCCATGTCAAGCCTTTCATTCATGCCATTAGGACCAATGGTAGAGAGGTCATAGATCCATTTACAATCCTTCTGGAGAAGGACCTTATCATTATTGCCACCTCTGCCATTAGTAATACCTCTGCCTATGCTAATTACCCTCATACAATCAGGACTGCTATTGTGAAGGCTTTCAAAATGTCTTGCTACACTGCTATTCTGGACTTTATTTTGAATATCACCTCTATGCTTGAGAATCCTATCCTTCAATAATCTTTTTGTCTTCCCAAGATAAAAACTGGGACAATTGCAACTGAGTAGATACACCACTCCTTTAGTGTTGCAATTAAAAAAAGTATCTTAACTTTTAGACCCTTTGAGTACAAGCCTAAAATACTTTTTTTTTTTTGTTTTAATTTACAGGCTACACACTTCTTGCAGGGAAAGTTACCCACTAGCTTTTGACTTAAAAGCCAATTCTTTTGTGGAGTAACAAACTTGATTCTCACAAGTTTATCCTTTAAGTTGGAGGCTCTTTTAGCTGTCAAGGTGGGAACTGTACCAACTTCCTTTGCTACATTTTCATCATTAAGTAGGATTTTCCAGTTCTTTTTTAAGGATCTCTCTGATCCCATTGCAGTGACAGTTGTAATTTGTCACTAATCTGATACTGCTACTATTTTCTTTTTCTTTTGAAAAAAGAAGTGTTTCCCTGTACATTTTCCTTACCTCATTATTGGCATTATTAAGGATACGGTTAGAATAGCCTCTAGCTTTAAATCTATTTATCATTAACCTCTTAATGACAACTGACGTACCAGGTACGTCATGCAAAAACAACCAGTTAATGACAATAGACGTACCTGGTACATCAGTTGTCTAACAGAGTGCTGGAAGCGATCGCAATCGCTTCCAGCAGCTCTCAGGGCATTGCAGTGATGCCTCCATATGGAGGCATCCTGCAATACCTTTTTAGAAGACTCCAATGCAGAGAGAGCCACTCTGTGGCCCTCTCTGTACTGGTAGCGATGGTGCCGGTTCGTTGGTGGGTGGGAGCGTAACAGGGAGGCGGGTGGGTGGCCCATCGCTACCCGGCATCCGGTTCCTAGAAGTGCAATGTGCACGCCGGGTGCCGGGAGCGTGCGGGGGGGCGCACATGCGCGTGCATGTGTGCGCGTGCGCGTGCATTAGCTGGCCACTGACACCAATGAGGAGGGAAGAGGGGGGGAAAAAAGATTTAAAAAAAACTTAATATAAAAGGATCTGGGAGGGGGAGGGGATAGGGGTATTGTGGGGAATGCTACACTACAGAACCCAAGATGGCGGCAATTAGATAGGGGAGAGGGTTAGAGAGCTGGGGGGGGGGGATCATGGAGGTTGGGGCTAAGGCAGGAGTCCATCACAGCTAAAATATTTTATTTTTTTTATTAAAAAAAAAAAAAACTCCTTTTATTTAGTACTGGCAGACTTTCTGCCAGTACTTAAGATGGCAGGGACTATTGTGGGGTTGGGGAGGGAAGAGAGCTGTTTGGGAGGGATCAGGGGGTGGGATGTGTCAGGTGGGAGGCTGATCTCTTCCCTAAAGCTAAAATTAACCCTGCAAGCTCCCTACAACCTACCTAATTAACCCCTTCACTGCTGGGCATAATTTACGTGTGGTGCGCAGCAGCATTTAGCGGCCTTCTAATTACCAAAAAGCAATGCCAAAGCCATATAAGTCTGCTATTTCTGAACAAAGGGGATCCCAAAGAAGCTTTTACAACAATTTGTGCCATAATAGCACAAGCTGTTTGTAAATACTTTCAGTGAGAAGCCTAAAATTGTGAAAAATGAATTTTTTTTTTAATATTTGCTCGCATTTGGCGGTGAAATGGTGGCATGAAATATATCAAAATGAGCCTAGATCAATACTTCGGGTTGTCTACTACACTACACTAAAGCTAAAATTAACCCTACAAGCTCCCTACAAGCTCCCTAATTAACCCCTTCACTGCTGGGCATAAAACACGTGTGGTGCACAGCGCCATTTAGCGGCCTTCTAATTACCAAAAAGCAACCCCAAAGCCATATAAGTCTGCTATTTCTGAACAAAGGGGATCCCAAAGAAGCATTTACAACGATTTGTGCCTTAATTGCAGAAGCTGTTTGTAAATAATTTCAGTGGGAAACCTAAAGTTTGTGACAAAATTTGTGAAAAAGTTAACTTTTTTTTTATTTAATCACATTTGGCGGTGAAATGGTGGCATGAAATATACCAAAATGGACCTAGATCAATACTTCGGGATGTCTTCTAAAAAAAAATATATACATGTCAAGGGTTATTCAGGTTTTCCTGACAGATATCAGGGTTCCAATGTAACTAGCACTAATTTTGAAAAAAAGTGGGCCTAGATTTGGAGTTTGGCGTTAGCCGTGAAAACCAGCGTTAGAGGCTCCTAACGCTGGTTTTAGGCTACCTCCGGTATTTGGAGTCACTCAAAATAGGGTCTAACGCTCACTTTTCAGCCGCGACTTTTCCATACCGCAGATCCCCTTACGTAAATTGCGTATCCTATCTTTTCAATGGGATCTTTCTAACTCCGGTATTTAGAGTCGTGTCTGAAGTGAGCGTTAGACATCTAATGACAAAGCTCCAGCCGCAGGAAAAAAGTCAGTAGTTAAGAGCTTTCTGGGCTAACGCCGGTTTATAAAGCTCTTAACTACTGTGCTCTAAAGTACACTAACACCCATAAACTACCTATGTACCCCTAAACCGAGGTCCCCCCACATCGCCGCCACTCTAATAATTTTTTTAACCCATAATCTGCCGACCGCCACCTACGTTATCCTTATGTATCCCTAATCTGCTGCCCCTAACACCGCCGACCCCTATATTATATTTATTAACCCCTAATCTGCCCCCCACAACGTCGCCTCCACCTGCCTACACTTATTAACCCCTAATCTGCCGAGCGGACCTGAGCGCTACTATAATAAAGTTATTAACCCCTAATCCGCCTCACTAACCCTATAATAAATAGTATTAACCCCTAATCTGCCCTCCCTAACATCGCCGACACCTAACTTCAATTATTAACCCCTAATCTGCCGACCGGAGCTCACCGCTATTCTAATAAATGTAACCCTAACACTAACACCCCCCTAAGTTAAATATAATTTACATCTAACGAAATTAATTAACTCTTATTAAATAAATTATTCCTATTTAAAGCTAAATACTTACCTGTAAAATAAATCCTAATATAGCTACAATATAAATTATAATTACATTGTAGCTATTTTAGGATTAATATTTATTTTACAGGCAACTTTGTAATTATTTTAACCAGGTACAATAGCTATTAAATAGTTAAGAACTATTTAATAGTTACCTATTTAAAATAATTACAAAATTACCTGTCAAATAAATCCTAACCTAAGTTACAATTTAACATAACACTATACTATCATTAAATTAATTAAATAAAATACCTACAATTACCTACAATTAAACGTAACACTACACTATCAATACATTAATTAAATACAATACCTACAAATAACTACAATGAAATAAACTAACTAAAGTACAAAAAATAAAAAAGAACTAAGTTACAAAAAATAAAAAAATATCTACAAACATAAGAAAAATATTACAACAATTTTAAACTAATTACACCGACCTAGATTTGGAGTTTGGCGTTAGCCGTGAAAACCAGCGTTAGAGGCTCCTAACGCTGGTTTTAGGCTACCGCCGGTATTTGGAGTCACTCAAAATATGGTCTAACGCTCACTTTTCAGCCGCGACTTTTCCATACCGCAGATCCCCTTACGTAAATTGCGTATCCTATCTTTTCAATGGGATTTTTATAACTCCGGTATTTAGAGTCGTTTCTGAAGTGAGCGTTAGACATCTAACGACAAAACTCCAGCCGCAGGAAAAAAGCCACTAGTTAAGAGCTTTCTGGGCTAACGCCGGTTTCTAAAGCTCTTAACTACTGTACTCTAAAGTACACTAACACCCATAAACTACCTATGTACCCCTAAACCGAGGTACCCCCAAAACGCCGACACTCAAATACATTTTTTTAACCCCTAATCTGCCGACCGCCACCTACGTTATCCTTATGTACCCCTAATCTGCTCCCCCTAACACCGCCGACCCCTGTATTATATTTATTAACCCCTAATCTGCCCCCCTCAATGTCGCCTCCATCTGCATACACTTATTAACCCCTAATCTGCCGACCGCAAAGCGCCGCCACCTACGTTATCCTTATGTACCCCTAATCTGCTGCCCCTAACACCGCCGACCCCTATATTATATTTATTAACCCCTAATCTGCCCCCCACAACGTCGCCTCCACCTGCCTACACTTATTAACCCCTAATCTGCCGAGCGGACCTGAGCGCTACTATAATAAAGTTATTAACCCCTAATCCGCCTCACTAACCCTATCATAAATAGTATTAACCCCTAATCTGCCCTCCCTAACATCGCCGACACCTAACTTCAATTATTAACCCCTAATCTGCTGACCGGAGCTCACCGCTACTCTAATAAATGTATTAACCCCTAAAGCTAAGTCTAACCCTAACACTAACACCCCCCTAAGTTAAATATAATTTACATCTAACGAAATTAATTAACTCTTATTAAATAAATTATTCCTATTTAAAGATAAATACTTACCTGTAAAATAAATCCTAATATAGCTACAATATAAATTATAATTATATTATAGCTATTTTAGGATTAATATTTATTTTACAGGTAACTTTGTATTTATTTTAACCAGGTACAATAGCTATTAAATAGTTAAGAACTATTTAATAGCTAAAATAGTTAAAATAATTACAAATTTACCTGTAAAATAAATACTAACCTAAGTTACAATTAAACCTAACACTAAACTATCAATAAATTAATTAAATAAACTACCTACAATTACCTACAATTAACCTAACACTACACTATCAATAAATTAATTAAATACAATTCCTACAAATAAATACAATTAAATAAACTAGCTAAAGTACAAAAAATAAAAAAGAACTAAGTTACAAAAAATAAAAAAATATTTACAAACATAAGAAAAATATTACAACAATTTTAAACTAATTACACCTACTCTAAGCCCCCTAATAAAACAACAAAGCCCCCCAAAATAAAAAATGCCCTACCCTATTCTAAATGACTAAAGTTAAAAGCTCTTTTACCTTACCAGCCCTGAACAGGGCCCTTTGCGGGGCATGCCCCAAGAAGTTCAGCTCTTTTGCCTGTAAAAAAAAACATACAATACCCCCCCCCAACATTACAACCCACCACCCACATACCCCTAATCTAACCCAAACCCCCCTTAAATAAACCTAACACTAAGCCCCTGAAGATCATCCTACCTTGTCTTCACCTCACCGGGTATCACTGATCGGTCCTGGCTCCGATATCTTCATCCAAAACAAGCGGGGGCTAGACATCCACTGAAGAAGTCCAGAAGAGGGTCCAAAGTCTTCATCCTATCCGGGAAGAAGAGGCGATCCGGACCGGCAACCATCTTGATCCAAGCGGCATCTTCTATCTTCATCCGATGACGACCGGCTCCATCCTGAAGACCTCCACCGCGGACCCATCTTCTTCCGGCGACGTCCAACTGAAGAATGACGGTTCCTTTAAGGGACGTCATCCAAGATGGCGTCCCTCGAATTCCGATTGGCTGATAGGATTCTATCAGCCAATCGGAATTAAGGTAGGAATATTCTGATTGGCTGATGGAATCAGCCAATCAGAATCAAGTTCAATCCGATTTGCTGTTCCAATCAGCCAATCAGATTGAGCTTGCATTCTATTGGCTGATCGGAACAGCCAATAGAATGCGAGCTCAATCTGATCCATCTGGAACGGAGCGGCAGCATCCTGAAGACCTCCGACGCGGAACATCCATCCTAGCCGACGACTGAGCTACGAATGACGGTTCCTTTAAATGACATCATCCAAGATGGCGTCCCTCGAATTCCGATTGGCTGATAGGATTCTATCAGCCAATCGGAATTAAGGTATGAATATTCTGATTGGCTGATGTAATCAGCCAATCAGATTTAGCTCGCATTCTATTGGCTGATCGGAACAGCCAATAGAATGCGAGCTCAATCTGATTGGCTGATTGGATCAGCCAATCGGATTGAACTTGATTCTGATTGGCTGATTCCATCAGCCAATCAGAATATTCCTACCTTAATTCCGATTGGCTGATAGAATCCTATCAGCCAATCGGAATTCGAGGGACGCCATCTTGGATGATGTCATTTAAAGGAACCGTCATTCGTTGTTCAGTCGTCGGCCAGGATGGATGTTCCGCGTCGGAGGTCTTCAGGATGCTGCCGCTCCGTTCCAGATGGATGTCGATAGAAGATGCCGCCTGGATGAAGACTTCAATCGGATGGAAGACCTCTTTTGCCCCGCTTGGATGAAGACTTCTACCGGATCATGGACATCTTCAGCCCCCCGCTTGGGCTTGGATCAGGACATCGGAGGAGCTCTTCAGGACCGATCGGTGAACCTGGTATGGTGAAGACAAGGTAGGAAGATCTTCAGGAGCTTAGTGTTAGGTTTATTTAAGGGGGGTTTGGGTTAGATTAGGGGTATGTGGGTGGTGGGTTGTAATGTTGGGGAGGGGGGGTATTGTATGTTTTTTTTACAGGCAAAAGAGCTGAACTTCTTGGGGCATGCCCCGCAAAGGGCCCTGTTCAGGGCTGGTAAGGTAAAAGAGCTTTTAACTTTAGTAATTTAGAATAGGGTAGGGCATTTTTTATTTTGGGGGGCTTTGTTGTTTTATTAGGGGGCTTAGAGTAGGTGTAATTAGTTTAAAATTGTTGTAATATTTTTCTTATGTTTGTAGATATTTTTTTATTTTTTGTAACTTAGTTCTTTTTTATTTTTTGTACTTTAGTTAGTTTATTTCATTGTAGTTATTTGTAGGTATTGTATTTAATTAATGTATTGATAGTGTAGTGTTAGGTTTAATTGTAGGTAATTGTAGGTATTTTATTTAATTAATTTAATGATAGTATAGTGTTAGGTTTAATTGTAACTTAGGTTAGGATTTATTTGACAGGTAATTTTGTAATTATTTTAACTAGGTTCTTAACTATTTAATAGCTATTGTACCTGGTTAAAATAATTACAAAGTTGCCTGTAAAATAAATATTAATCCTAAAATAGCTACAATGTAATTATAATTTATATTGTAGCTATATTAGGATTTATTTTACAGGTAAGTATTTAGCTTTAAATAGGAATAATTTATTTAATAAGAGTTAATTAATTTCGTTAGATGTAAATTATATTTAACTTAGGGGGGTGTTAGTGTTAGGGTTAGACTTAGCTTTAGGGGTTAATACATTTATTAGAATAGCGGTGAGCTCCGGCCGGCAGATTAGGGGTTAATAATTTAAGTTAGGTGTCAGCGATGTTAGGGAGGGCAGATTAGGGGTTAATACTATTTATTATAGGGTTAGTGAGGTGGATTAGGGGTTAATAACTTTATTATAGTAGCGCTCAGGCCCGCTCGGCAGATTAGGGGTTAATAAGTGTAGGCATGTGGAGGCGACGTTGTGGGGGGCAGATTAGGGGTTAATAAATATAATATAGGTGTCGGCGATGTTAGGGCAGCAGATTAGGGGTACATAGGGATAATGTAAGTAGCGGTGGTTTACGGAGCGGCAGATTAGGGGTTAATAATAATATGCAGGGGTCAGCAATAGCGGGGGCGGAAGATTAGGGGTTAATAAGTGTAAGGTTAGGGGTGTTTAGACTCGGGGTACATGTTAGAGTGTTAGGTGCAGACGTAGGAAGTGTTTCCCCATAGCAAACAATGGGGCTGCGTTAGGAGCTGAACGCTGCTTTTTTGCAGGTGTTAGGTTTTTTTTCAGCTCAAACAGCCCCATTGTTTTCTATGGGAGAATCGTGCACGAGCACGTTTTTGAGGCTGGCCGCTTGCGTAAGCAACTCTGGTATCGAGAGTTGAAGCTGCGTTAAAAATGCGCTACGCTCCTTTTTTGGAGCCTAACGCAGCCTTTATGTGGACTCTCAATACCAGAGTTATTTTTATGGTGCGGCCAGAAAAAAGCCGGCGTTAGCTACGCGGGTCATTACCGACAAAACTCCAAATCTAGGCCGTGGTTTGGAAATAGCAGTGCTGCTTGTATTTATTGCCCTATAACTTGCAAAAAAAGTAAAGAACGTGTAAACATTGGGTATTTCTAAACTCAGGACAAAATTTAGAAACTATTTAGCATTGGTGTTTTTTGGTGATTGTAGATGTGTAACAGATTTTGGGGGGTCAAAGTTAGAAAAAGTGTGTTTTTTTCCATTTTTTCCTCATATTTTATAATTTTTTTTATAGGAAATCATAAGATATGATGAAAATAATGGTATCTTTAGAAATTCCATTTAATGACGAGAAAAACGGTATATAATATGTGTGGGTAAAGTAAATGAATAAGAGGAAAATTACAGCTAAACATAAACACAGCAGAAATGTAAAAATAGCCTTTGTCATTAAGGGTAAGAAAATTGAAAAATGGTCTGGTCATTAAGGGGTTAAAGCTGCATATTTGTCATACTTAGATCTAGATGAACAATTTCTACAAATATGTAAAAACTGCCCCTTGGGAATACCTTTTATAAAATGATTAGGATGATGACTTTTAGCTGACAGAATACAGGTAGCCCTCAGTTTACACCGGGGTTAGGTTCCAGAAGGAATGGTTGTAAATTGAAACCATTGTAAATGGAAACCCAGTTTATAATGTAAGTCAATGGGAAGTGAGGGAGTTAGGTTCCAGGCCCCTCTCAAAATTGGCATAAGTAACACATAATACATTATTTTTAAAGCTTTAAAATAAAGACTTTAAATGCTAAACAGCATTATAAATCTAATAAAATAATCACACAACACAGAATATATAATTAAACTAAGTTAAATGAACAAAAACATTTTCTAAACAGCATTATAAACCTAATAAAAAAATCATACAACACAGACTTCACTTGCATTTTTCTGCAAACAGTTCTTTCTTTTGTTATTCTGAAATGGTGTAAATTGAACCGTTGTAAACCGAGGGCCACCTGTACTATTTGTTGCAGTCTCCTTATGAAAATTTTCTGAAACGAGAGTATTATTTTCCACTTTTATGCCAATGTCCAAAAATGATCGGGGTAGCCAGGGATCCATCACCTTGGTTGGCAGTGGTGGGATGCTTCCGTCTACCTGGAATGTCCAAACCACCAACTGAAGATCTTGCCGGATGGAGCAGCACCATGGGCTCCGGAAGGAAGAATTGAGAACGTTGCTGCAGACTAGAGGGAAAGTCGCTGGCAACAAGACAAAGGCAGTGCTCATAGCCGAACTGATGGAGGACGATCGGGCTAGCGAACAGGCTGGTGGGTCAGACAGCGACCCAAGTGGAGGACAGCCCAGTACAGCCTCCACTCAAGGGACTACGATATCCGATATGCAGTGGCAGGTACAGTGGCAACTGGCTCTCTATGGACCTAACCCCCCAAGGAGATCATTACTCGGATAGTGACTGATGCCATCAAGGTACATATGTTGGAGCTTCAGAAGTCTATAGGGGGGTCATGCTGGATCCCCTGGACCCCCATTCCCAGCCCAAGAAACTACCTCACAGGACTTTCCAAACATTCCAGGATGATGAAAGCGAGGATATCGACTGCTACCTACAGCTGTTACAGACCCAGTGCCGGATGCATAGGGTCACTGATGTCGACAGGGTTACTATCCTCATTGGGAAACTGTCCAGTATGGCCCTGGAGGCTTTCCACATTGTCCCCTCCGGGGATCAAGACAACTATGACCGGGTGAAGGAGCGTATCCTAGCCCAGTATGACCTCACACCGGAGGCTCACCAGCTAAAATTCCGGGGGCTACAAAGACAAGAGGAGCAGCCTTATTCCGAGTTTGCCCACTGCTTAGCTCAGTCCTTGAACTCCTGGGTCACTGGGTGCCACATCACCAACCTAGACGAAGCGGTTCAACTCATCCTCCTGGATAAGTTCTACAACCGCACCCCAGCAGACATAAGGTACTGGGTAAATACAAGGGACCCAGAACAACTGACCAAGCTGCCACCATGGCTGATCAGTATGTGGATGCCCGGTGCCTGGTGGTTACAGACCTCTGCCCAGCAACCCACTCCATCCCCAGCTCAACCCCGAACAGTTTTTAGGCAGCCCCAGACCTGGCTGCCTCCTGTGTCCCCAGCCGGACAACTGCCCAATGAGACAAAGAAACCCCCCAGCCCAGCCACCAAGGAACCCTACTTCAACTCTGTGGGGGACTCCTCAAGCCCGCACCTACCAGGCCGTTGCCCATTGTGTGCACACAGCAAACTCTGACCCCTATGCTGAGTGGACAGGAGAAGAAGTGGGTGTCTTACATCACGTCAGCTCAGTGGGCAAAGACAACGGACATCGGCAAGATGTCTGGGTCAACGGGCAGGTGGCTGAAGGAATGAGAGATACTGGGGCCACCATCACTTTGATCCAGCCTCACCTCATTCCCTCCTCTGGCTGCACTGGACGGATCCTTGCTGTCAGGGTAACGAGGGTGCTGTTCTGAAGGTTCCTACAGCATGGATCCATTTGGACTGGTAAACCGACATCCGCAATGTAGAAGTGGGGGTTATGCAAAACATCCCTGCTGAGGACCTGTTGGGAAACGACCTCGGCCACATTGTCTCTGCATTTTTGGGGAATACCTCCCCGGACACCTGCCCTGTGACTACCCGCCAGCAGGCCAGACGCCAAGCCACCTCACCAACTCTGGGGACCCAGGTAAGACCTACTGCCCCGACTCCTACCTTACCCCGACTGCCTGTCCCCACTAACCCCCCACTTGCCAACACCCCCTCCTGGGCAACCCCTTCTGAATTTGCCAAAGAGACCTTGAGTGACCTGACCCTGTCCCCTTACCAAGACAGAGTAGGTGCTGATGCCCAGGGCCCCGGAGACGAATGGTTCCAGTGGGAGGACGAGCTCCCGTAGCAGATCTCCAAGAGGAGAAAAGGACTGGGGCAAAACTGTTTTTGAACGTTCTCGGCCACTCACAGGGACTGGCAAAAATTCCTGCTGCTCCTCCTCTTTGCCTATCAAGATGTGCCTCAGGAATCCACAGGCTTTTCCCCCTTCGAACTACTGTATGGTCGAAAGGTTAGGGGCCTGCTAGATTTGGTACAAGCCCACTGGGAGGGAACCGCCAGTGGGGAAGAGCACTCTGCCCTAAAGCCTGTCAAAACAGATAAGCTACAGACCTCTTGGCAAGGACCTTACCGGTTGTGGAGCAACTGAACAACACCATGTACCTGATAGCAAAGTTTTCAGATGAAAGGATCCATCAGACCTTTCATGTGAACATGTTGAAGGCCTACATAGAAAGACCCAGAGATGTGCACCGGCAGTGGAGGACTCTGAAAGTCTTCCAATGCCGGAGCTTCCCGGACCTACTGACACCCCCCAGGGGGTGGATGACATATCCCTAGATGACCAGTTAGAGCCCGGACAGAAAGGGCTGGTCCGGCGACTCCTGGAACAGAGAAGTAAGATGTTCTCTACTGTCCCAGGGTTTACCACCACAGCCATCCACCGGGGTGAAGACCCCAGGACAGACCTTCCTGCGACAGGCTGCCTACAGTGTCCCAGAGGCCGTCAGGGAAAATATGCACCGGGAGTTCTGGGGAATTTTGGACCTCAGTGTCATTGAACCGTCCAACAGTCCCTGGGCCTCCCTGATAGTGTTAGTACCCAAAAAGGATGAAACTACCCGGTTCTGCGTTGACTACCGTAGACTCAACAACAGAACCACCACTGACGCCTGTCCCATGCCCCAAGTAGATGCCCTGTTAAACCAAATCGCCTGGGGCCACTTCTTGACCACCCTCGACCTATGCAAGGGTTATTGGCAAATTCCCCTCGACCCTGAGTCCATCCCCAAGTTTGCCTTCATCACTCCCTTTGGCTTATACCAGTTTAAGGTCATGCCGCTTGGAATGAAGAATGCCCCAGCCACCTTCCAAAGAATGGTAGACCATCTGTTAGATGGCCTCCAGGACTATGCCTGTGCATACCTGGATGACATCGCCATCAATAGAGAGAACTGGGAGGACCATCTGGTCCACCTAGGCATCATCTTAGATCGTCTTCAAGCTGCCGGCCTAACCTTGAAGCCCAATAAGTGTACCATTGGGTGCTCAGAGGTTCAATACTTGGGCCACTGAGTCGGCGGCGGTAAGAAGCGACCCGAACCGGCCAAAGTCGAGGCAGTGGCTAACTGGCCCACCCCCAGGACCAAAACCCAAGTACTTGCCTCCCTGGGTACTGCAGGCTATTACCGGAGGCTTGTCCCCAATTACAGCACCCTCGCCAAACCCCTGACTGACCTGACCCGTAAACGACTTCCCCGACAGGTCCTGTGGTCTCTCAAGTGCGAAAAAGCCTTCCAGAGTCTTAAGTCTGCCTTAATCTCTGCTCCAGAACTGGATGCTCCTAACCCAGCGAAATGCTTTTCTGTCCACACAGATGCCTCCATATTTGGGCTCAGAGCCATAATAAGCCAGGCACATGAGGAAGGAAAGGACCACCTAGTTGCCTACCTCAGTCAAAAACTACTACCCCGGGAAGTATGCTACGCGGTGGTCGAGCAAGAATGTCTGGTGCTGGTATGGGCTTTGAAGAAGTTGCAGCCCTACCTATATGGACCCTTCACCGTCCTTACTGACCATAATCCCCTTGTATGGCTCAACCGAGTTTCCAGGGACAACAGGAGACTGTTGAGGTGGAGCCTAGCCCTGCAGCAATTTAACTTTGACATTCAGTACCGACCGGGAAAAAGCAATGGGAATGCTGACGGACTTTCCTGGCAGACTGAATTGGCATAAATTCCTCGGACATCCCCAGGCTGACCCGGACATCCCGAGGCTGATACCGGTTAGCCGCATCATCCAGGATTGCCGGTGCCCTTTGACCTAGGTCACTCCAGTGGCCCTTTGTCACAGAGCTCCGCTCTTTTGGGTTTTGCTGCCTCTTAGAGTGACCCAGAGGTGAGGTGATTGCCGAAAGGGAGCTCCCTTGGGAACTGGGGGTTCCGGTTCACCCTATAACCCCTATTCTCCCTGGACTTCCAGGTGGACTTTTAAACCAGCCTGACTCCAGTCCCCAGCCACAGATCATGTCGCTTTTTGGACTGTAGATTCTGGGGACCGAGAGCACCCCGAAAACCACCACCCCTGGGTACTGGGTGTTGGTGGGACCATGGTTGCTATGGCCGGCGCCAGCCTGTCTGGAGGGATACGAATGGCAGGAAAACTGTGGCATTGTCTCCTGTGTTATCAAGATGAGATTGTGTGTATAAAAGTTGTGTGTTTCTCCCAATAAAGTGCAGTTCTTATTTCACCTGAATGCTAGTCTGTCTATTCATTTAGGTGGGCTCCTGCTAGAATAACTTTCCTGGGCTACAAAGCCACTTGTTCCAGAAAGCGGAAGGACCACATTGGCGAAGCTACCCAGTTGGGGAAGCCAGGGATCCATCACAATGAGTTTTTATCTGGATTGTGGTAAACAGCAAACACAAATATTTATATATACATTGTTTAGAAAAATTTGCTATTTGTTTAATATATTTAGAACGTTCATCTCCCATCAAGGGCGGAGTCAGTGTGGATTTAAAAGCACACACAAAATACGTCACATCACTAAGCCCTGAGGAAGCCCCGTCTCTCTAGTGACGAGGGGGTGAAACGCGTGCTGCTAACTTTATGAGCCTAAGCAAGGTGAATACTTTCGGAGGACATTCTGGAGAATTTTTGATGTTATCCATTTGGTCTGCATAGCGGATTCTACATTTCACTTGGAAAGCAGCTTGCTAGATGGAACGACTGGAGGTGTAACGCTGAAGTCCGGCAGTAAACAGGTGTAGTTGACAGAGGGATACGGATTCATAGACGAGGTATCCTCCTACAGCTTTGTTTTTGCCTTATCTATCTCGCAACACTGCCTCTATTTTTGATGTACACTGTTATTCATACAAGACAGGTGCAGTTGACAGAGGGGTATGCCAATATATTAAAGATATCCTCCTGCATTTCTGTCCTTTGCTTCAAACTCTTTGATCCGCTGCAGTACTAACACTTTTGCTTCAAGTGATTTGCTATATGACTATATAAAAATCCTTGCTTTCTTTGGCTCTACTTACTTTGTGTAGGAGGCTACTTATAGCTTCCTCGTATCTGTGGGGAGGCCAATATCAAGAAAGACTTATCTCACCAGTCTATTATAGAGTATTTTTTAATTATACATCTAGTCTTTTTGGCAATCAAGGTATCACCCCATTGTAAAACCGGCTATGATATGTACTAAACACTTCATTTGTGTATACGTTACTTCGTATATTTTCTTAGTGTCTATGTTATGTTAAGTAATACATCTTTTGCATGGTGTTTTTTATTTGCTGATGCTCACTAACGGCTAGATTTAGAGTTTGGCGGCCAAAGGGGTGCGTTAGCTACGCGTGCTTTTTTTCGCCCGCACTTTTTAAATACCGCTGGTATTTAGAGTTCACAGAATGGCTGGGTTTTCAGTGCGTTAGGCTCCAAAAAGGGAGCGTAGAGCATAATTTAACGCCACTGCAACTCTAGATACCAGCGGTGCTTACGGACGCGGCCAGCTTCAAAAACGTGCTCGTGCACGATTCCCCCATAGAAAAAAATGGGGCAGTTTGAGCTCTTAACGCAGCCCCATTGTTTTCTATGGGGAAACGCTTCCTACGTCTGCACCTTAAACCCTAACATGAACCCCGAGTCTAAACACCCCTAACCTTACACTTATTAACCCCTAATCTGCCGCCCCCGCTATCGCTGACACCTGCATATTTTTTTTAACCCCTAATCTGCCGCTCCGTAAACCGCCGCTACCTACATTATCCCTATGTACCCCTAATCTGCTGCCCCTAACACTGCCGACCCCTATATTATATTTATTAACCCCTAATCTGCCCCCCTCAACGTCGCCTCCAACTGCCTACACTTATTAACCCCTAATCTGCTGAGCGGACCGCACCGCTACTATAATAAAGTTATTAACCCCTAATCTGCCTCACTCCTGCCTCAATAACCCTATAATAAATAGTATTAACCCCTAATCTGCCCTCCCTAACATCGCCGACACCTAACTTCAATTATTAACCCCTAATCTGCCGACCGAATCTCGCCGCTACTGTAATAAATGGATTAACCCCTAAAGCTAAATCTAACCCTAACCCTAACACCCCCCTAAGTTAAATATAATTTAAATCTAACGAAATAAATTAACTCTTATTAAATAAATTATTCCTATTTAAAGCTAAATACTTACCTGTAAAATAAACCCTAATATAGCTACAAAATAAATTATAATTATATTATAGCTATTTTAGGATTTAGATTTATTTTACAGGTAACTTTGTATTTATTTTAACCAGGTACAATAGCTATTAAATAGTTAAGAACTATTTAATAGCTAAAATAGTTAAAATAATTACAAAATTACCTGTAAAATAAATCCTAACCTAAGTTACAATTAAACCTAACACTACACTATCAATAAATTAATTAAATAAAATACCTACAATTATTTACAATTAAACCTAACACTACACTATCAATAAATTAATTAAATACAATATCTACAAATAAATACAATTAAATAAACTAACTAAAGTACAAAAAATAAAAAAGAACTGTTACAAAAAATAAAAAAATATTTACAAACATTAGAAAAATATTACAACAATTTTAAACTAATTACACCTACTCTAAGCCCCCTAATAAAATAACAAAGACCCCCAAAATAAAAAAATGCCCTACCCTATTCTAAATTACAAAAGTTCAAAGCTCTTTTACCTTACCAGCCCTTAAAAGGGCCCTTCAATCAGCCAATCAGAATGAGCTCGCATTCTATTGGCTGTTCCGATCAGCCAATAGAATGCAAGCTCAATCTGATTGGCTGATCGGATCAGCCAATCGGATTGAACTTGATTCTGATTGGCTGATTCCATCAGCCAATCAGAATTTTCCTACCTTAATTCCGATTGGCTGATATAATCCTATCAGCCAATCGGAATTCGAGGGACGCCATCTTGGATGACGTCCCTTAAAGGAACCGTCATTCATCGGGAAGTCGTCGGAAGAAGAAGATGGGTCCGCGGTGGAGGTCTTCAAGATGGAGCCGGTCCTCATCGGATGAAGATAGAAGATGCCGCTTGGAAGAAGATGGTTGCCGGTCCGGATCTACTCTTCTTCACGGATAGGATGAAGACTTTGGACCCTTTTCTGGACTTCTTCAGCCGTTGGATGATGGATGTCTAGCCCCCGCTTGGGCTTGGATGAAGATTTCGGAGCCTGGAACGATCGGTGATTCCTGGCATGGTGAAGACAAGGTAGGAAGATCTTCAGGGGCTTAGTGTTATGTTTATTTAAGGGGGGTTTGGGTTAGATTAGGGGTATGTGGGTGGTGGGTTGTAATGTTGGGGGGGGGGTATTGTATGTTTTTTTTTACAGGCAAAAGAGCTGAATTCTTTGGGGCATGCCCCGCAAATGGCCCTTTTCAGGGCTGGTAAGGTAAAAGAGCTTTGAACTTTTGTAATTTAGAATAGGGTAAAGCATTTTTTTATTTTGGGGGTCTTTGTTATTTTATTAGGGTGCTTAGAGTAGGTGTAATTAGTTTAAAATTGTTGTAATATTTTTCTAATGTTTGTAAATATTTTTTTATTTTTTGTAACTTAGTTAGTTTATTTAATTGTATTTATTTGTAGATATTGTATTTAATTAATTTATTGATAGTGTAGTGTAAGGTTTAATTGTAGATAATTGTAGGTATTTTATTTAATTAATTTATTGCTAGTGTAGTGTTAGGTTTAATTGTAACTTAGGTTAGGATTTATTTTACAGGTAAGTATTTAGATTTAAATAGGAATAATTTATTTAATAAGACTTAATTTATTTCGTTAGATAAAAATTATATTTAACTTAGGGGGGTGTTAGTGTTAGGGTTAGAATTAGCTTAAGGGGTTAAACAATTTATTAGAGTAGCGGTGAGCTCCGATCGGCAGATTAGGGGTTAATACTTGAAGTTAGCTGTCGGCGATGTTAGGCAGGGCAGATTAGGGGCTTATACTATTTATTATAGGGTTATTGAGGCGGGAGTGAGGCGGATTAGGGGTTAATACATTTATTATACTAGCGGTGAGCTCCGGTTGGCAGATTAGGGGTTAATAATTGTAGGTAGCTGGCGCCAACGTTTTGGGGGGCAGATTAGGGGTTAATAAATATAATATAGGGGTCGGCGGTGTTAGGGGCAGCAGATTAGGGTTACATAGGGATAACGTAGTTGGCAGCAGTATACGGAGCGGCAGATTAGGGGTTAAAAAATGTAAATATAGTGGCGGCAATGTGGGGGGACCTCGGTTTAGGGGTACATAGGTAGTTTATGGGTGTTAGTGTACTTTAGAGCACAGTAGTTAAGAGCTTTATGAACCGGCGTTAGCCCAGAAAGCTCTTAACTACTGACTTTTTTCTGCGGCTGGAGTTTTGTCGTTAGAGTTCTAACGCTCACTTCATACACGGCTCTAAATACCAGGGTTAGAAAGATCCCATTGAAAAGATAGGATACGCAATTGATGTAAGGGGATCTGCGGTATGGAAAAGTCGCGGCTGAAAAGTGAGCGTTAGACCCTTTAATGACTGGCTCCAAATACCAGAGGGCGGTAAAAACCAGTGTTAGGAGCCTCTAACGCTGGTTTTGACGGCTACCGCCCAACTCTAAATCCAGGCCTAAGTGACAAATGACTATGCACAGTCTTAGTAATCCTCATTTCCAGTTTTATTAAAACCTATGTAGGTCTGTGAATATACTATTGAAGCTTACATTCTGTGCTTACTCAGTTACACCATTAATCTTGGAATCAATACTTTTTTGTATATTCTAGGAAGTACTTAACCTTTACAAACTGCATGTCACCTCACATGGACCGGTCCTAGTATTTGCAAGCATATGTAAATACATTTTGAATTGTTTGTGTTTTTTGTATTTATAGCTTTTAACCATGATATTCACTTATTGACTACCGTAGACTTATATTATCCAGTTGATTTGGATGCTGTCATCTTTGACGAGCCTGCGCTCGACACAGTGTGAGAATAAACATGACTTTGTTTCAAATTTAGCATGTGTTGCTCTATTCGTTAAAGAATTAAAAGAGTGCTGAATCCCCAGTCTTCGGTGTGTTTTTATTATAAACCACTTAATCTTCTCTTTTTTTTCGTATGATAATTATATAATGGGTCCGCATCACAATAAACTGATCTTTCGACCTTCTCCATTGTTGGTATTTCAATTTTTGTATACTTAGAAAGCTATTTATACACCTTCAACACTATATCAGTAATAGCATTTTTTCCCTTCACATTGTTTAGAATGTTTTATTTTTATCTTAGGGTTTTGGGCAACGTAAAAGAGCTGAATGCCCTTTTTTAAGGCAATGCCCATCCAAATGCCCTTTTCAATGCAATGGGGAGCTTAGGTTTATTCTTCAGATAGGATTTTATTTGGGGGGTTGGTTGTGTGGGTGGTGGGTTTTACTTTTGGGGGTTGTTTGTATTTTTTTTGCAGGTAAAAGAGCTGATTTCTTTGGGGCAATGCCCCGTAAAAGGCCCTTTTAAGGGCTAATGGCAGTTTAATGTAGGCTAGGGGGTTTTTTATTTTGGGGGGGCTTTTTATTTTTATAGGGCTATTAGATTAGGAGTAATTCGTTTTTATTTTTGATCATTTCTTTTTTTATTTTGTGTAATTTAGTGTTTATTATATTTTGTAATTTAGATAAATGTATTTTTTTAATTTAATTTATTTCATTTTATTGTAATGTTAGGTGTTAGTGTAAGTCAGGTTAGGTTTTATTTTACAGGTAAATTTGTCTTTATTTTAACTAGATAGCTAGTAAATAGTTAATAATTATTTACTAACTAGTCTACCTAGTTAAAATAAATACAAACTTAGCTGTGAAATAAAAATAAAACCTAAGACAGATACAGTATAACTATTAGTTATATTGTAGCTAGCTTAGGGTTTATTTTACAGGTAAGTGTTTAGTTTTAAATATGAATTATTTAGTTATTAATAGTAGATTTTATTTAGAATTATTTTAATTATGTTAAAGTTAGGGGTGTTAGGGTTGGGGTTATGTTAGGGTTAGACTTAGGGTTAGGGTTAGGTTTAGGGGTTAATATATTATTTAGTGTTAGTGATGTGGGAGGCCAGAGGTTTAGGGGTTAATAACTTTAGTATAGTTGCAGCAGCGACGTTGGGGGCGGCAGATTAGGGGTTAATAAATTTATGAAGGTGGCGGCGACATTGGGGGGCGACAGGTTAGTGTGTTAATAAATTTATGTAGGTGTCGGCGACTTTGGGGGCTGCAAATTTAGGGGTTAATAAGTGTAATGTAGGTGTCGGTGATGTAGGGGTGGCAGATTAGGGGTGTTTAGACTCGGGGTTTATGTTAGGGTATTAGGTTTAAACATACATTTTCTTTCCCCATAGACATCAATGGGGCTGCGTTACGGAGCTTTACGCTCCGTCATTGCAGGTGCTAGGCTTTTTTTTAGCCGGCTCTCCCCACTGATGTCTATGGGGAAATTGTGCATGAACACATCAAAGCAGCTCAAAGCAGCGCTGGTATTTGTGTGCAGTATGGAGCTCAATGCTGCCATATTGCCCACAAATGCAGTTTTTTTGAAAACCTGTAATAGTAGCGCTATTAAAGGTGAGTGGTGGAAATAACTTGCAAGTTATTACCGAGCCACTCATAACGCAAAACTTGTAATCTGGCTGATAGTGATTTATATTCAAACATTTCCCTTCCAGTTTTCAATGAAGCAAATAAACAAATGCCCCAAAACTGGACACCAGACTAGCTGGTGAGCTGTAAAGCTTTAATGTTCAAAGAGAGGTGAACCACAAAGAGCATTTGCCAACCCAGCAGCTCAGCCTCCCCAATGGATCATTAAACACAGGTAAGTGTAGCATAAGGGCTAAGCTCACATTTGTGATATTCCACCCCGTTAACAATTAACTAAACTAGGAATAAACTTATAAATAAAGACAGACACATAGAGCTGGGGGAAATATCATTTTATGTGGTTGCTTTTATTTAAACAAATAAGAACGAAATAACCTACTTTCCTAACTCTAGTGGGCATTCTGGCAACACCTAAAAACAAATGAATAATAATAAGCTACTAAAACTACAATCAATCATTAACAAACTGGAACAACCAACAGATAACCAAACAGATTAACAAAACTAATCCTGGATTGGAGGCTTTACATGGAGTCTATGGGGGATATTTATCAAGTCGTCAACCACAAATACGCTGGAATTCAGTAGCGTAATTGTGGTGAGCTTGATTCAACCTAGTTATCAAAGCCTACAGACCGGCAAAAGTTGAAATCTGTGACATAACATACGATCCGCCGGTCTCAATCTGACACAGATCGATACTTACATCATTACAGATGTTCCGAATACACATTCGCCACTATTTGACAGGTTTTAAAAGTTATCAGACAGTTAACCGGTACGCTCACGGCTATTCCGGCCCAGCATACCTGGTTTTCAATCCACCACCATGGAGGCCGCGGATGCCATAGGAATCTATGGGAGTCTGAAAGCAGCGAAAGCTTATGTTCGATGCTGCCAGGTATCCCATTTATTTCTATGGTAGAAAACCAGTTACGTTTACACCTAACACCCTAACATAAGCCCCGAGTCTAAACACCCTTAATCTGCCATCCCGACATAGCCGCAACATAAATAACATTTATTAACCCCTATTTCTCTTGTTAAGTGTATCCAGTCCACGGATCATCCATTACTTATGGGATATTAACTCCTCCCCAACAGGAAGTGCAAGAGGATTCACCCAGCAGAGCTGCTATATAGCTCCTCCCTTAACTGCCATTACCAGTCATTCTCTTGCACCCAACGAATAGATAGGATGTGTGAGAGGACTGTGGTGATTATACTTAGTTTCATACCTTCAATCAAAAGTTTGTTATTTTATAATAGCACCGGAGTGTGTTATTCCTTCTCTGGTAGAATTTGAAGAAGAATCTACCTGAGTTTTTCTATGATTTTAGCCGGAGTAGTTAAGATCATATTGCTGTTTCTCGGCCATCTGAGGAGAGGTAAACTTCAGATCAGGGGACAGCGGGCAGATTAATCTGCAAAGAGGTATGTAGCAGCTTATTATTTTCTGACAATGGAATTGATGAGAAAATTCTGCCATACCGATATAATGTAAACTCAGCCTTAAATGCAGTAGCAGCAACTGGTATCAGGCTGTCATGTATGTATATTTTACACTTCAGTATTCTGGGGAATGGCACTTCACTGGAATTATACTGTATGCATAAAACTTTAGCCTAATTTGCAGGGACTAGCAACAGGCTTTTTAATAACACTCTATTTAATTTTAAACGTTTTTTGCTGGCATGTAAAATCGTTTAATTTTCTGAGGTACTGGGTGAAAAAATGTTTTGGGCACTATTTTTTCCACTTGGCAGTCGTTTTATTTAATTTATGACAGTTTACTGATCTCTCTCACTGTTATGTGTGAGGGGGAGGGGCCTTTTTTGGTGCTTTTGCTACGCATCAAAAAATTCAGTCAGAAGTTTATTGTCTTCCCTGCATGATCCGGTTCATCTCTACAGAACTCAGGGGTCTTCAAAACTTGTTTTGAGGGAGGTAATCACTCACAGCAGAGCTGTGAGATTGTAGTTGACTGTGATAAAAAAAAAAAAAACGTTTATTTCTGTATTTTTTTTTTCTGCTATCAGGGTTAGTTATCCTTTGCTAATGGGAGCAATCCTTTGCTAAAATTGTGTTTTTTACAAAGATTTGATGCTATAACTTTTCAGTTTATTAATTTTCAACTGTCATAACTTTTTCTGTGCTTCTTATAGGCACAGTACGTTTTCATATTATAGTAAATTACTTGAAAAGTATTTCCAAGTTGCTAGTTTATTTGCTAGTGTGTTAAACATGTCTGATTCAGAGGAAGATATCTGTGCTATATGTGCTAAAGTCAAAGTGGAGCCCAATAGAAATTTATGTACTAACTGTATTGATGCTACTTTAAATAAAAGTCAATCTGTACAAATTGAACATATTTCACCAAACAACGAGGGGAGAGTTATGCCGACTAACTCGCCTCACGTGTCAGTACCTGCATCTCCCGCTCGGGAGGTGCGTGATATTGTAGCGCCGAGTACATCTGGGCGGCCATTACAAATCACATTACAGGATATGGCTACTGTTATGACTGAAGTTTTGGCTAAATTACCAGAACTAAGAGGTAAGCGTGATCACTCTGGGGTGAGAACAGAGTGCGCTGATAATATTAGGGCCATGTCAGACACTGCGTCACAATTTGCAGAACATGAGGACGGAGAGCTTCATTCTGTGGGTGACGGTTCTGATCCAAACAAACTGGATTCAGATATTTCAAATTTTAAATTTAAGCTGGAAAACCTCCGTGTATTACTAGGGGAGGTGTTAGCGGCTCTGAATGATTGTAACACAGTTGCAATACCAGAGAAAATGTGTAGGTTGGATAAATATTTTGCGGTACCGGCGAGTACTGACGTTTTTCCTATACCTAAGAGACTTACTGAAATTGTTACTAAGGAGTGGGATAGACCCGGTGTGCCGTTCTCACCCCCTCCGATATTTAGAAAGATGTTTCCAATAGACGCCACCACACGGGACTTATGGCAAACGGTCCCTAAGGTGGAGGGAGCAGTTTCTACTTTAGCTAAGCGTACCACTATCCCGGTGGAGGAGAGCTGTGCCTTTTCAGATCCAATGGATAAAAAGTTAGAGGGTTACCTTAAGAAAATGTTTGTTCAACAAGGTTTTATATTGCAACCTCTTGCATGCATTGCGCCTGTCACGGCTGCAGCAGCATTTTGGTTTGAGTCTCTGGAAGAGACACTTGAATCAGCTCCATTAGATGAGATTACACACAAGCTTAAAGCCCTTAAGTTAGCTAACTCATTTATTTCAGATGCCGTAGTACATTTAACTAAACTTACGGCTAAGAATTCCGGATTCGCCATTCAGGCACGCAGAGCACTGTGGCTAAAATCCTGGTCAGCTGACGTTACTTCTAAATCTAAATTGCTTAATATACCTTTCAAAGGGCAGACCTTATTCGGGCCCGGGTTGAAAGAAATTATCGCTGACATTACAGGAGGTAAAGGCCATGCCCTGCCTCAAGACAGAGCCAAACCTAAGGCTAGACAGTCTAATTTGCGTTCCTTTCGTAATTTCAAAGCAGGAGCAGCATCAACTTCCTCTGCACCAAAACAGGAAGGAGCTGTTGCTCGCTACAGACAAGGCTGGAGACCTAACCAGTCCTGGAACAAGGGCAAGCAGGCCAGGAAACCTGCTGCTGCCCCTAAGACAGCATGAATCGAGGGCCCCCGATCCGGGAACGGATCTAGTGGGGGGCAGACTTTCTCTCTTCGCCCAGGCTTGGGCAAGAGATGTCCAGGATCCCTGGGCGTTAGAGATCATATCTCAGGGATACCTTCTAGACTTCAAATTCTCTCCCCCAAGAGGGAGATTTCATCTGTCAAGGTTGTCAACAAACCAAATAAAGAAAGAGGCGTTTCTACGCTGCGTACAAGATCTTTTATTAATGGGAGTGATCCATCCGGTTCCGCGGTCGGAACAAGGACAAGGGTTTTACTCAAATCTGTTTGTGGTTCCCAAAAAAGAGGGAACTTTCAGGCCAATCTTGGATTTAAAGATCCTAAACAAATTCCTAAGAGTTCCATCGTTCAAAATGGAAACTATTCGGACAATTTTACCCATGATCCAAAAGGGTCAGTACATGACCACAGTGGATTTAAAGGATGCTTACCTTCACATACCGATTCACAAAGATCATTACCGGTATCTAAGGTTTGCCTTTCTAGACAGGCATTACCAGTTTGTAGCTCTTCCATTCGGATTGGCTACGGCTCCGAGAATCTTCACAAAGGTTCTGGGTGCTCTTCTGGCGGTACTAAGACCGCGAGGAATTGCGGTAGCTCCGTACCTAGACGACATTCTGATACAAGCTTCAAGCTTTCAAACTGCCAAGTCTCATACAGAGTTAGTACTGGCATTTCTAAGGTCGCATGGATGGAAGGTGAACGAAAAGAAGAGTTCTCTCTTTCCACTCACAAGAGTTCCCTTCTTGGGGACTCTTATAGATTCTGTAGAAATGAAGATTTACCTGACAGAAGACAGGTTAACAAAGCTTCAAAATGCATGCCGTGTCCTTCATTCCATTCAACACCCGTCAGTAGCTCAATGCATGGAGGTGATCGGCTTAATGGTAGCAGCAATGGACATAGTACCCTTTGCACGTCTACATCTCAGACCGCTGCAATTGTGCATGCTAAGTCAGTGGAATGGGGATTACTCAGACTTGTCCCCTACTCTGAATCTGGATCAAGAGACCAGAAATTCTCTTCTATGGTGGCTTTCTCGGCCACATCTGTCCAGGGGGATGCCATTCAGCAGGCCGGACTGGACAATTGTAACAACAGACGCCAGCCTACTAGGTTGGGGCGCTGTCTGGAATTCTCTGAAGGCTCAGGGATTATGGAATCAGGAGGAGAGTCTCCTACCAATAAACATTCTGGAATTGAGAGCAGTTCTCAATGCCCTTCTGGCTTGGCCCCAGTTAACAACTCGGGGGTTCATCAGGTTTCAGTCGGACAACATCACGACTGTAGCTTACATCAACCATCAGGGAGGGACAAGAAGCTCCCTAGCAATGATGGAAGTATCAAAGATAATTCGCTGGGCAGAGTCTCACTCTTGCCACCTGTCAGCAATCCACATCCCGGGAGTGGAGAACTGGGAGGCGGATTTCTTAAGTCGTCAGACTTTTCATCCGGGGGAGTGGGAACTTCATCCGGAGGTCTTTGCCCAAATACTTCGACGTTGGGGCAAACCAGAGATAGATCTCATGGCGTCTCGACAGAACGCCAAGCTTCCTCGTTACGGGTCCAGATCCAGGGATCCGGGAGCGGTTCTGATAGATGCTTTGACAGCACCTTGGACCTTCGGGATGGCTTATGTGTTTCCACCCTTCCCGATGCTTCCTCGATTGATTGCCAGAATCAAACAGGAGAGAGCATCAGTGATTCTAATAGCGCCTGCATGGCCACGCAGGACTTGGTATGCAGATCTAGTGGACATGTCATCCTGGCCACCTTGGTCGCTACCTCTGAAACAGGACCTTCTGATCCAGGGTCCCTTCAAACATCAAAATCTAATTTCTCTGAAGCTGACTGCTTGGAAATTGAACGCTTGATTTTATCAAAACGTGGTTTTTCTGAGTCAGTTATTGATACCTTAATACAGGCTAGGAAGCCTGCTACCAGAAAGATTTACCATAAGATATGGCGCAAATACTTATATTGGTGCGAATCCAAGAGTTACTCATGGAGTAAGGTTAGGATTCTGAGGATATTGTCTTTTCTACAAGAAGGTTTAGAAAAGGGTTTATCTGCTAGTTCCTTAAAGGGACAGATTTCTGCTCTGTCCATTCTTTTACACAAACGTCTGTCAGAAGTTCCGGACGTTCAAGCTTTTTGTCAGGCTTTAGCTAGGATCAAGCCTGTGTTTAAAACTGTTGCTCCACCATGGAGTTTGAACTTAGTTCTTAATGTTTTACAGGGGGTTCCGTTTGAACCCCTTCATTCCATTGATATCAAGTTGTTATCTTGGAAAGTTCTGTTTTTAATGACGATTTCCTCGGCTCGAAGAGTCTCTGAGTTATCTGCCTTACATTGTGATTCTCCTTATCTGATTTTTCATTCAGACAAGGTAGTTCTGCGTACTAAACCTGGGTTCCTACCTAAGGTGGTCACTAACAGGAATATCAATCAAGAGATTGTGGTTCCATCTTTGTGTCCTAATCCTTCTTCGAAAAAGGAACGTCTGCTACACAATCTAGATGTAGTCCGTGCCCTGAAATTTTATCTACAGGCAACTAAGGATTTTCGACAAACGTCTTCCCTGTTTGTCGTTTATTCTGGTCAGAGGAGAGGTCAAAAAGCTTCGGCTACCTCTCTCTCCTTTTGGCTTCGTAGCATAATACGGTTAGCCTATAAGACTGCTGGACAGCAGCCTCCTGAAAGAATTACAGCATATTCTACTAGAGCTGTGGCTTCCACTTGGGCCTTTAAGAATGAGGCTTCTGTTGAACAGATTTGCAAGGCTGCAACTTGGTCTTCTCTTCATACTTTTTCCAAATTTTACAAATTTGACACTTTTGCTTCTTCGGAGGCTGTTTTTGGGAGAAAGGTTCTTCAGGCAGTGGTTCCTTCCGTATAAAGAGCCTGCCTGTCCCTCCCGTCATCCGTGTACTTTAGCTTTGGTATTGGTATCCCATAAGTAATGGATGATCCGTGGACTGGATACACTTAACAAGAGAAAACATAATTTATGCTTACCTGATAAATTTATTTCTCTTGTAGTGTATCCAGTCCACGGCCCACCCTGTCACTTTAAGGCAGGTAATTTTTCCATTAAACTACAGTCACCACTGTACCCTATGGTTTTCCTTTCTCTGCATGTTTTCGGTCGAATGACTGGTAATGGCAGTTAAGGGAGGAGCTATATAGCAGCTCTGCTGGGTGAATCCTCTTGCACTTCCTGTTGGGGAGGAGTTAATATCCCATAAGTAATGGATGATCCGTGGACTGGATACACTACAAGAGAAATAAATTTATCAGGTAAGCATAAATTATGTTTCCGCCACTCCCGGACCCCGCCGCCACTAAATAAAGTTATTAACCCTTATTGTGCCTCTCGCCGGACCCTGCTGCCACTAAATAAAGTTATTAACCCCTATCCCGCTGCTCCCGGATCCCACTGCCACCTAATTAAACATATTACCCAATAAATCTCTGGCCTCCCACATCACTACCATTAACTAAACCTATTAACCCCTTAACCACCAGCCCCCACATCGCCATAAACTAAATTAAGCTATTAACCCCTAAACCTAACAACCCGATAACTTTACATTAAAACCTCCCTATCTTATAATAAATTAAAACTTACCTGTAGAATTAAAATAAACTATATTAAACTATTAATTAACCTACCCTAACTATTATACTAAAATTACATTAATCTACCAATTGAATTAACTATATTACATATTAAAAAACTCTAACCCTACTCAAATTATTTAAATCTACTATCAAAAATTGCTAAGTTACAAAAACAAACAAACACTAAGTTACAAAAACAAACAAACAAACACTAAAAAATAAAAAAACACATTATCAAAAATAATCTAATAGCCCTATCAAAATAAACCCCCCCAAATAAAAAAACCCTAGCCTACAATAAACTACCAATGGCCCTTAAAAGGGCCTTTTTCGGGGCATTGCCCCAAAGAAATCAGCTCTTTCACCTGAATAAAATACAAATACCCCCCAACAGTAAAACCCACCACCCAATCAACCCCCCAAATAAAAAACCTATCTAAAAAACCTAAGCTCCCCATTGCCCTGAAAAGGGCATTTGTATGGGCATTGCCGTTAAAAGGGCATTTAGCTCTTTTACCTGCCCAGACCCTACTCTAAAAATAAAATCCACCAAAGAAACCCTTAAATAAACCTAACACTAACCCCCGACAATTCAGTTTTTAAAGTTCCGCTTGAAGGATCCATCCAGCCAGCAAGAAGTCTTCATCCGGGCGGCCTCTTCTATCTTCATCCATCCGGCGAAGTCTTCATCCATGCGGCCTCTTCTATCTTCATCCATCCAGAGAAGTCTTCATCCATGTGGCCTCTTCTATCTTCATCCATCCGGCGTGGAGAGGGTCCATCCTGAAGAAATCCGGCGTGGAACTCCTCTTCAATATGGTCATAACTGTAACTTGAATGCAAGTGACGTCATCCAAGATTGCGTCCCTTGCATTCCTATTGGCTGAAAGGTTCCAATCAGCCAATAGGATTAGAGCTGCTAAAATCCTATTGGCTGTTCCAATCAGTCAATAGGATTTGAGCAGCTCTCATCCTATTGACTGTTCCAATCAGTAAGTATACAGTAAGTATACACCTAATTTACGGCTAGATTTAGAGTTTTGTCGGTAAGGACCCGAGTAGCTAACGCCGGCTTTTTTCTGGCCGCACCATAAAAATAACTCTGGTATTGAGAGTCCACATAAAGGTTGCGTTAGGCTCCAAAAAAGGATCGTAGAGCATTTTTAATGCAGCTTCAACTCTCGATACCAGAGTTGCTTACGCAAGCGGCCAGCCTCAAAAACGTGCTCGTGCACGATTCCCCCATAGAAAACAATGGGGCTGTTTGAGCTGAAAAAAAACCTGCAAAAAAGCCGCGTTCAGCTCCTAACGCAGCCCCATTGTTTGCTATGCGGAAACACTTCCTACGTCTGCACCTAACACTCTAACATGTACCCCGAGTCTAAACACCCCTAACCTTACACTTATTAACCCCTAATCTGCCGCCCCCACTATCGCTTACACCTGCATATTATTATTATTAACCCCTAATCTGCCGCTCCATAAACCGCCGCTACTTACATTATCCCTATGTACCCCTAATCTGCTGCCCTAACATCGCCGACCCCTATATTATATTTATTAACCCCTAAACTGCCCCCCACAACGTCGCCTCCACCTGCCTACACTTATTAACCCGTAATCTGCCGAGCGGACCTGAGCGCTACTATAATAAAGTTATTAACCCCTAATCCGCCTCACTAACCCTATAATAAATAGTATTAACCCCTAATCTGTCCTCCCTAACATCGCCGACACCTAACTTCAATTATTAACCCCTAATCTGCTGACCGGAGCTCACCGCTATTCTAATAAATGTATTAACCCCTAAAGCTAAGTCTAACCCTAACACTAACACCCCCCTAAATTAAATATAATTTTAATCTAACGAAATTAATTAACTCTTATTAAATAAATTATTCCTATTTAAAGCTAAATACTTACCAGTAAAATAAATCCTAATATAGCTACAATATAAATTATAATTACATTGTAGCTATTTTAGGATTAATATTTATTTTACAGGCAACTTTGTAATTATTTTAACCAGGTACAATAGCTATTAAATAGTTAAGAACTATTTAATAGTTACCTAGTTAAAATAATTACAACATTACCTGTAAAATAAATCCTAACCTAAGTTACAATTAAACCTAACACTATACTATCATTAAATTAATTAAATAAAATACCTACAATTACCTACAATTAAACCTAACACTACACTATCAATAAATTAATTAAATACAATATCTACAAATAACTACAATGAAATAAACTAACTAAAGTACAAAAAATAAAAAAGAACTAAGTTACAAAAAATAAAAAAATATCTACAAACATAAGAAAAATATTACAACAATTTTAAACTAATTACGCATACATTAAGCCCCCTAATAAAACAACAAAGCCCCCCAAAATAAAAAATGCCCTACCCTATTCTAAATTACTAAAGTTAAAAGCTCTTTTGCCTTACCAGCCCTGAACAGGGCCCTTTGCGGGGCATGCCCCAAGAAGTTCAGCTCTTTTGACTGTAAAAAAAACATACAATACCCCCCCCAACATTACAACCCACCACCCACATACCCCTAATCTAACCCAAACCCCCCTTAAATAAACCTAACACTAAGCCCCTGAAGATCTTCCTACCTTATCTTCACCATACCAGGTTCACCGATCCGTCCTGAAGAGCTCCTCCGATGTCCTGATCCAAGCCCAAGCGGGGGGCTGAAGATGTCCATGATCCGGTAGAAGTCTTCATCCAAGCGGGGCAGAAGAGGTCTTCCATCCGATTGAATTCTTCATCCAAGCGGGGCAAAAGAGGTCTTCCATCCGATTGAAGTCTTCATCCAGGCGGCATCTTCTATCGACATCCATCTGGAGCGGAGCGGCAGCATCCTGAAGACCTCCGACGCGGAACATCCATCCTGGCCGACGACTGAACGACAAATGATGGTTCCTTTAAATGACGTCATCCAAGATGGCGTCCCTCGAATTCCGATTGGCTGATAGGATTCTATCAGCCAATCGGAATTAAGGTAGGAATATTCTGATTGGCTGATGGAATCAGCCAATCAGAATCAAGTTCAATCCGACTGGCTGATCCAATCAGCCAATCAGATTGAGCTCGCATTCTATTGGCTGTTCCGATTGGATCAGCCAATCGGATTGAACTTGATTCTGATTGGCTGATTCCATCAGCCAATCAGAATATTCCTACCTTAATTCCGATTGGCTGATAGAATCCTATCAGCCAATCGGAATTCGAGGGACGCCATCTTGGATGACGTCATTTAAAGGAACCGTCATTCATCGTTCAGTCGTCGGCCAGGATGGATGTTCCGCATCGGAGGTCTTCAGGATGCTGCCGCTCCGCTCCAGATGGATGTCGATAGAAGATGCCGCCTGGATGAAGACTTCAATCGGATGGAAGACCTCTTCTGCCCCGCTTGGATGAAGACTTCTACCGGATCATGGACATCTTCAGCCCCCCGCTTGGGCTTGGATCAGGACATCGGAGGAGCTCTTCAGGATGGATCGGTGAACCTGGTATGGTGAAGATAAGGTAGGAAGATCTTCAGGGGCTTAGTGTTAGGTTTATTTAAGGGGGGTTTGGGTTAGATTAGGGGTATGTGGGTGGTGGGTTGTAATGTTGGGGGGGGTATTGTATGTTTTTTTTACAGGCAAAAGAGCTGAACTTCTTGGGGCATGCCCCACAAAGGGCCCTGTTCAGGGCTGGTAAGGTAAAAGAGCTTTTAACTTTAGTAATTTAGAATAGGGTAGGGCATTTTTTATTTTGGGGGGCTTTGTTGTTTTATTAGGGGGCTTAGAGTAGGTGTAATTAGTTTAAAATTGTTGTAATATTTTTCTTATGTTTGTAGATATTTTTTTATTTTTTGTAACTTAGTTTTTTTTTATTTTTTGTACTTTAGTTAGTTTATTTCATTGTAGTTATTTGTAGATATTGTATTTAATTAATTTATTGATAGTATAGTGTTAGGTTTAATTGTAACTTAGGTTAGGATTTATTTTACAGGTAATGTTGTAATTATTTTAACTAGGTAACTATTAAATAGTTCTTAACTATTTAATAGCTATTGTACATGGTTAAAATAATTACAAAGTTGCCTGTAAAATAAATATTAATCCTAAAATAGCTACAATGTAATTATAATTTATATTGTAGCTATATTAGGATTTATTTTACAGGTAAGTATTTAGCTTTAAATAGGAATAATTTATTTAATAAGAGTTAATTAATTTCATTAGATTAAAATTATATTTAACTTAGGGGGGTGTTAGTGTTAGGGTTAGACTTAGCTTTAGGGGTTAATACATTTATTAGAATAGCGGTGAGCTCCGGTCGGCAGATTAGGGGTTAATAATTGAAGTTAGGTGTCGGCGATGTTAGGGAGGGCAGATTAGGGGTTAATACTATTTATTATAGGGTTAGTGAGGCGGATTAGGGGTTAATAACTTTATTATAGTAGCGGTGCGGTCCGCTCGGCAGATTAGGGGTTAATAAGTGTAGGCAGGTGGAGGCGATGTTGAGGGGGGCAGATTAGGGGTTAATAAATATAATATAGGGGTCGGCGGTGTTAGGGGCAGCAGATTAGGGGTACATAAGGATAACGTAGGTGGCGGCGCTTTGCGTTCGGCAGATTAGGGGTTAATAAGTGTAGGTAGCTGGCGGCGACGTTGTGGGGGGCAGATTTGGGGTTAATAAATATAATATAGGGGTCGGCGGTGTTAGGGGCAGCAGATTAGGGGTACATAAGGATAACGTAGTTGGCGGTCGGCAGATTAGGGGTTAAAAAAATGTAATCGAGTTGCGGCGATGTGGGGGGACCTCGGTTTAGGGGTACATAGGTAGTTTATGGGTGTCAGTGTACTTTAGAGTACAGTAGTTAAGAGCTTTATAAACCGGCGTTAGCCCAGAAAGCTCTTAACTACTGACTTTTTTCCTGCGGCTGGAGTTTTGTCGTTAGATTTCTAACGCTCACTTCAGACACGACTCTAAATACCGGAGTTAGAAAAATCCCATTGAAAAGATAGGATACGCAATTGACGTAAGGGGATCTGCGGTATGGAAAAGTCGCGGCTGAAAAGTGAGCGTTAGACCCTTTTTTGAGTGACTCCAAATACCAGAGTTAGCCTAAAACCAGCGTTAGGAGCCTCTAACGCTGGTTTTCACGGCTAACGCCAAACTCCAAATCTAGGCCTTAAAGAATAATGAACATACTAATGAATTATATTCTTTAAATTAGCTGGTGCATTCATTTGGATATTTATTTCAGTAAAACAAAACGAATATCAGTATTTATACAAATTTGCATTAATAACATTACAAATACACAAGCCTAGTAATTAATTTCTGATGCGTGTATATATATATATATATATATATATATATATATATATATATATATACTGTATATATATATATATATATATATATATACTGTATATACAAAGAGTCACAACAATCAGCTGCAAACCAGGATTTTCATCTAAAATCAAAGTTTTATTGACGTTTCGGGAATATAAACATTCCCTTCTTCAGAACTAACAACAAGTGTCAAAAACAGTGCTTATATAGCGAATAAACAATTACCTCATACAAACATTTCCTGTTACAAAAAGGTGCCAAACACTGCCTCAAAACTGGAACTTCCATTGACATGTAATGTCGTATAACCTGAAGTGGACCTCTTCCAGTTATACGACATTACATGTCAATGGAAGTTCCGGTTCTGAGGTTAGATGGACAGTAAAGTCAAAATAATGGTTTGGACAGAGCATGCTGTTTTAAAAAACTTTTCAATTTAATTCTGTTATCAAATGTGCTTTGTTATCTTGGTATCTTTTAATGAAGAATAAAACTAGTTAGGCTAATAATACAGTAATATGTCAGCAGTGTTTGCAACATTGCTAAAAATAATGTTGCTAAACACTTCTGCCATAGAGTACTAAAGGCATGAGCACTCCTGTACTCTTATGAGCCTACCTTGTTTTACTCTTCTATAAAAGATACTAAAAGAACAAAGCTAATTTTATAACAGAAGTAATTTGGAAAGGTTTTTTTTTAAATTGGATGCTCTATCGAAATAATGAAAGTTTATTTTTTACTTTACTATCCCTTTAACTGTCTTGCGAAGCAAAAAACTGTCACAAAACATCAAAAATACATTACAATGTACAGTTACACTAATAACACAATCTAATAAAAAATTATAAAAAAATTGCACAAAAATGTTATAAGGGATTAAAGATATGTTAGAAAAAAAGTCAGACAAAGGGCTTTAAAGGGACAGTCAACACCAGAATTTGTATTGTTTTAAGAGATAGATAATTCCTTTATTATCCATTCCCCAGTTTTGCATAACCAACACAGTTATACACGGTGTACCTCTTTAATTAACCTGTATCTAAGCCTCTGCAAACTGCCCCCTTATTTCAGTTCTTTTGACAGACTTGCATTTTAGCCAATCAGTGCTGACTCCTAGGTAACTTCACATGCTCAATGATATCTATACGACACACTTGAACTAACCCCCTCTAGTGGTGAAAACTGTCAAAATGCATTCAAATTAGAGGTGGCCTTCGAGGTCTAAGAAATTATCATATGAGCCTACCTAGGTTTAGCTTTCAACTAAGAATACCAAGAGAACAAAGCAAAATTGGTAATAAAAGTAAATTGGAAATTTGTTTAAAATTGCATGTATAAAGGGACGTCTCCCCAACCTTAAATAAAACTGTTATTAAAGCTATAATCTAAAATAAAATGATTGATAAAAAATTTCACAGATGTTAAAACAATAATAATCAGAAGTGCCTACGTGGTAATTAATACAAACGTTAAAGTCTTATCTCCAAAGAAACGAATCAGTAGTCAGTGTCCGTTACTGAATAATACCACCAAGCTGCCTTAAAAAGTAAAACCGTAGCTGCCAAATGTGAGTTGTAAAGTCAGTTTGAAATCCAAAGCTCTCTTACTATGTAAGATAATTCTATGCCAAAACCATGTACTTTACCAGATAAAGATTCGTCAAGTGAAGATCTTTCCCCCTCGCCCGGTCCTCACCTTGAGCGGGGCTAACTGCAACTTTGGCATCTGATGTCACAGAAAGGAGTTCCAGCTATAGGAAGAGGCCGATTCCTGCGCTCCCTTCTATGCGCTATGATCACGGTCCTCTTTGATGAGCCCTGCACTTAGTGCTGATAGCACGCAGGGGACTGGATAACAAGGTGATAAAGTAGATGATCTTGATAAAGCCCACAGGTGGGCGAAACGCGTTGTATGTGCTGGCATTGTTGTTGTTATTTATCCACTTGGATAACTACTCTGTCTTCGGAGTCTCATTTAATAACCCGGGTTATATTATTGGAACAATCTCTCTCTTACAAGGAGCAAAGCCTCTGTGTTTGGATATACAGCTTTTTGACATCTACTTTATCACCTTGTTATCCAGTCCCCTGCGTGCTATCAGCACTAAGTGCAGGGCTCATCAAAGAGGACCGTGATCATAGCGCATAGAAGGGAGCGCAGGAATCGGCCTCTTCCTATAGCCGGAACTCCTTTCTGTGACAACAGACGCCAAAGTTGCAGTTAGCCCTGCTCGAGGTGAGGACCGGGCGAGGGGGAAAGATCTTCACTTGATGAATCTTTATCTGGTAAAGTACATGGTTTTGGCATAGAATTATCTTACATAGTAAGAGAGCTTTGGATTTCAAACTGACTTTACAACTCACATTTGGCAGCTACGGTTTTACTTTTTAAGGCAGCTTGGTGGTATTATTCAGTAACGGACACTGACTACTGATTCGTTTCTTTGGAGATAAGACTTTAACGTTTGTATTAATTACCACGTAGGCACTTCTGATTATTATTGTTTTAACATCTGTGAAATTTTTTATCAATCATTTTATTTTAGATTATAGCTTTAATAACAGTTTTATTTAAGGTTGGGGAGACGTCCCTTTATATATGTATCACTGTTTATGTATATGCTTTTATTAAATTGTTTTTAAGTGTTGATACCTTTGGCTTTTAGCGCCTCCCTTATTATTTCTGTATCTTTTTCACTTCAATTTAGACATTTGCAGGGATTTGTCTTTTAAGGGGGTGTATGGTGATCATTTGTCCTAGTGCACCTTTCTACCTTTCTTATTGATTAGTAAAATTGCATGCCCTATCTGAATCATGAATGGTTTTTTTTGGACTTGACTCATCAAAATATATGTCTAAATAAAGTGTTTATTTACATTTATGTGTGTACAAATGTATTTATGTACTTACTGTATATATGTATAAATGTATTTACAGACATATATACTGTACACATACAAACACATACATACATATGAATACTTTTAAAGAAATATATATGTGCAATGGAGCCCTTTGCAGTTAGGTAGATGAAAACATGTAAACGCATTATGCAATATTCACATTTACACATTCCAATGTTCTTTACCCAGGGGAACATGTATATATTTACACCAATATATAATCATACCAAAATATCATCAGATATATATATATATATATATATATATATATATATATATATATATATATATATATATATATATATATATATGTATTTATGAATAAATAGAACATATTCTGCTATGTGAAGAACATTAAAATGTGAAATATTAGTATTTTAGTGTTGGGTTAGTGCACATGAGAATATGCAATCAGGTTTGCACGGTTCTTTGTTTTTGGGGGAATACGTTAATGCAAACGTGATAATCAAAGTTTGACTTTTTGAGTGCATCGGGTTAGAACGTGAGCAAAAACATTTTACTTTCAACTTGTAATATGAGTGTTACCCGACTCGGGCAAAAAGTTTACTTCTAGTGGAGTTAGCTCGTGAGCGGGAGCATTAAATAGCGCTCCACTTGTTATCTGGCCCCAAATGTCTCAAGTAAAATGTAGGGATCTGAAATGAAGTATGTTAAGCAGGGTTAGATAAGGTTTAACCCCCTGCTGCCACAGATAACGGCAATGAATTGCATTGCTGTAGACTTTGAAACAGCATAGTTAAACTCTGCTCTTTCTAAACATTTTTAACCTTAGTCCAAACTCCACTTAAGCATAACAATTTGTATAGCAGAATATATTTAAATAAAATGCTTTAACAGTCTGAGGGTTCTTTAAGTTAGATAAACTTCCATAAAAGCAATAACATTTGGAGAAACTTATATAGAAGCTATAAAAGGTTTTACATAAGTGGAATATGTGTGATAATACCCAGACATGATTTCTTCCATTAAAATTAATGTTGTGCCCAGTAGCTTACATGTTTTACAACCGTTACCAATATTATTAAATGGGTCAGACATTTCAGTTAAAAATGTATGTGAAATAATAGGATTTTAGTGGTGATTAAAAACGTTTTTCAGACGCTTGGTATTTATTTTGGTAGAAGACTTGAATTTCTTTTCATTTAATAAATATAACTGACCACTGCAACTGATGATTGGCATGTTGACAAGAAATGACAAGACTTAAATGCTATCTGTTTAGCTGCTTGTCACTCAAACACAGTACAATGTATACAGCACATATGGCAAATGTTGCTTATTCTCAAGGATTATTTTCAGAAATTACTCAGAAAGCCATATCATGTACAAGAGGATTAGCTAATAATCTGTGAGCTCGGAATTATTTGAGGTAGGAATCGACCACCTCCACTAACACCTTTCCCCAACAAACTTTCACTAAACATACAGAAATGTGCATATACCAGTATTGTGATGATAATAAATTAGTTTTTTTATTAAAGATATACATGACTGCATCTAACTTTAAACTTATTTTTCCTGCATCACTAAATGGTGGCAGAATGGTGTGGCAGACAATTCATGCTGGTCCTACTTCATACAAATACTCCTGCTAGTCCTTTATTAGATGGCATCTAAAAAGAAAATAAAGTGAAGAATTCTCTGGACTTTATGCTAATAATGTTTTATGAAATATTATTATGTTAAATATACTGAATTCTCTGTGTTTTGTTATGTTACATGTACATATTTATATTGCATTAAGATGGATTCAATGATTTCTTGCTAACTGTACTCTATAAACTCAGCATAAATATTTTAAAGGGATGGTAAAGTCCAAATTAAACTTTCATGATTCAGATAGGGCATGTCATTTTAAATAACTTTCTAATTTAGTTTCATCATCAAAATTGCTTTATTCTCTTGGTATTTTTAGTTGAAAGCTAAACCTAGGAGGCTCATATGCTAATTCTCTTTCTCCTATCAAAATGCATTTGACAGTTTTTCACAGCTAGAGGGCGTAAGTTTGTTTGTTTCATATAAATAACATTGTGCTCATGTATGTGGAATTATTTCAGCACTAATTGCCTGAAATGCAAGTCTGTCAAAAGATCTGAGATAAGGAGGCAGTCTGCTGAAGCTTATATACACGGTAATTACAGAAGTAAAAAAGTATATTTCTAAAACAGTGTTGGTTATGCAAAACTGAGGATTGGTAAATAAAGGGATTTTCTAGCTTTTTAAACAATAACATGTTGGTGTTTACTAACCCTTTAATATAAATATTAAGTGACAATCACTTTAATATTTATTATATATGTTGGGGGTTAGGTAAAACATATTAATATCAATCAAATCTTTTGCAAACATAATTACATGTCCCTAAATTCCTTTTTTTTTTTTTCTAAAAATTATTGTCTTTCATATCTCTGTGTTTATTTATACCACTATATGTATATAGTGTAAATGTATTATTCTGGGCAGGAATAATTGCGAATATAACATGTAATCAGGGTATCATATGTATTTATTTGCAATCAATGGATCTTTTATGAGCTGGGCCAGTTTTCTCTCTGTACCTGTGTAGCCCCTCCTGATTGCAATCTAGTTTTAAAAACCACCCCTACACAGGTGTTTTTTTTTGTTTGTTTTTTAAATGGGCTGGCATATAAGATGACATTTCTTACTGAAAAAGAAAGTCAAGGGAAGGAAGAAATACAGTGAAAATAGCATGACAGTAAAGAGGTGATTTTAATTTCTGCTGTATCTGAATCATGACAGTTTAATGTTAGATGGGCTATCCCTTTGAGCTATTATCTTAAGATTATATTGATTCAAACATCAATTCAAATTTTAAAATAATTGTCTAAAATATTACACTGTGTGTCCTAATTCCAGCATCAATGTTTATCTTTAATACTAATTTCACATATACATACTTCCAAAGTATAATACTAAATGTAACAAATGGCACTTACATGTTCTGATGAGTGATCAATGACTCAATTATAGAGCAATTTGATTCATTAGTGATAGTATAAAATGTATATTTCATCAGATTGGCTGATGTCAATAATCATGTGATTATGCATTTACCAATAAATTGTTGAAAACTACTACTTTGTGGCTTCTTTATGATTTTGAGTATTGCTTCAAATATGACGCAATAATGAAACCTCTGAACAACCAAGTTGCAACCATATTTGGTGCGAAGTGGAGAGTGAGGTATTCAAATTTTTTTTAATATAGTACATACATACTTTTGTAAATATGTATGTATATATATATATATATATATATATATATATATACAGTGGATATAAAAAGTCTACACACCCCTGTTAAAATGTCAGGTTTCTGTGATGTAAAAAAATGAGACAAAGATAAATCATTTCAGAAATTTTTCCACCTTTAATGTGACCTATAAACTGTACAATTCAATTGAAAAACAAACTGAAATATTTTAGGTAAAGGGAAATAAAAATAAAAAAATAAAATAATATGGTTGCATAAGTGTGAACACCCTTAAACTAATACTTTACTGAAGCACCTTTTGATTTTATAACAGCACTCAGTCTTTTTGGGTATGAGTTTTTCAGCATGGCACATCTTGACTTGGCAAGATTTGCCCACTCTTCTTTGCAAAAACACTCTAAATCTGTCAGTATGCGAGGGTATCTCCTGTGCACAGCCCTCTTCAGATCACCCCACAGATTTTGAATTGGATTCAAGTCTGGGCTCTGTCTGGGCCAAGCCAAAACTTTAATCTCCTTCTGGTGAAGCCATTCCTTTGTTGATTTGGATGTATGCTTTGGGTCGTTGTCATGCTGAAAGATGAAGTTCCTCTTCATGTTCAGCTTTCTAGCAGAAGCCTGAAGGTTTTGTGCCAATATTGACCGGTATTTGGAACTGTTCATTATTCCCTCTACCTTGACTAAGGTCCCAGTTCCAGCTGAAGAAAAACAGCCCCAAAGCATGATGCTGACACCACCATGCTTCACTGTGGATATGGTGTTCTTTTGGTGATATGCAGTGTTGATTTTGTGCCAAACATATCTTTTGGAATTATTGCCAAAAAGTTCAACTTTGGTTTCATCAGACCAGAACACCTTTTGCAACATGCTTTTGGGAAACTTCAGATGTGCTTTTGCAAAATTTAGCTGGGCTTGGATTTTTTTTTTTGTAAGAAAAGGCTTCCGTCTTGCCACTCTACCCCATAGCCAAGACATATAAAGAATACGGGCGACTGTTGTCACATGTACCACACAGCCAGTACTTGCCAGATATTCCTGCAGCTCCTTTAATGTTGCTGTAGGCCTCTTGGCAGCCTCCCAGACCAGTTTTCTTCTCGTCTTTTCATAAATTTTGGAGGGACATCCAGTTCTTTGTAATGTCACTGTTGCACCATATTTTCTTCACTTGATGATGACTGTCATCGCTGTGTTCCATGGTATATCTAATGCCTTGGAAATTCTTTTGTACCCTTCTCCTGACTGATACCTTTTAACAATGAGATCCCTGTGATGCTTTAGAAGCTCTCTGCGGACCATGGCTTTTGCTGTAGGATGCGACTAACAAAATGTCAGGAAAGACCTACTAGAACAGCTGAACTTTATTTGGGGTTAATCAGAGGCACTTTAAATGATGACAGGTGTGTACTGACTCCTATTTAACATGATTTTGAATGTGATTGCTTAATTCTGAACACAGCTACATCCCCAGTTATAAAAGGGTGTTCACACTTATGCAACCATATTATTTTTTTTTATTATTTTTATTTCCCTTTACCTAAAATATTTCAGTTTGTTTTTCAATTGAATTGTACAGTTTATAGGTCACATTAAAGGTGGAAAAAGTTCTGAAATTATTTATCTTTGTCTCATTTTTTTACATCACAGAAACCTGACATTTTAACAGGGGTGTGTAGACTTTTTATATCCACTGTACATGTAAATATATATGTATTTATGTATATATATATATATATGTAAATATTATTCTTTTTATATATATTTTTTAAATAATGTTATTTCTGATCTTAAAGGGACATCAAACTCATATCAGAAATATTATTATGAATATATAGAAGACCATCTCAAGCAACATTACAACCTTTGTACTTTTATTATTCCTCAGATTTCCTTTTTTAGTAGAAATAACAATGCACATGTGCAAGCCAATCATATGAGTCATCTATGTGCAGTCATCAGTCAGCAACTACATAGTTTATATGCATATGCTCTTCATCAAAGGATATTTAAAAAATGAAGAGAAATAAAATATATAGAAAAAATATATATATATAAAACCAAAGAATAATTTACCGCATTGCATGCTATTTATACATCATTTAACATATATTTTGCTTTTCATGTCCCTTCAAAATAATATTTAAATGAATACAATTACACTATAATTTTGATTAAATACATATTTATTATAAATAAATTTAAACTTTTTTTTTTCTTCACAAACGTAAAAATATTTATAAGAAATTCTGTATGGCCTACTGTATCCCCCGCACTGCAGTGGCAACAATCTGGAGCCCCTCTGCCAGTTTATTGAAAAAATCTTGCAGGAAGGGCTCGGTCTGTGTCTACTGATCACCAGCTATAAAAAGACAAAATTGTTAAAACATAATATTAAGTTTCTTACATTCTCCTCCAGCCATCTCATCCTCTGCCAGCGCCGGCGAGTCGGCTGGGGAAGGATCCTCCCCCTGTACTTGGTCGTCTCTCAGAGTTGAAGCAAAAACACAAATCATTGTTAGCATGAGGAATATGTGACAAGGCCTATATTACACACATCATTGTTGTAGACTGTTATGAACACATGATGAAAAACTCGAACAAACATTTTAATTCTAAAACACAATTCATTACATTAACCTGCATCCTGAATGAACCTGTAGAAAATCCCTTTTTAATGTTAAATACTGCAAACATAGTATTATACTTGAAAATTACCTTGGATATCAGGGACGTCTACATCGGTCCCTGACTCATCCTCTGGACGACCCTCAAGCAGTGTCAATGGCAGCGTGCGAGAAGAGCAGTTGCTCCTTGGTGTTGCCATTGACACTGGCCTGACATACCAGGGATCTGTGAACATATAAAGTTGTATGTCAACATTAGATTCATGTGATATTTTTCTTTTGTGTAATGTATCTGCAGCTGTAATGCATGTAATATATATTTACTCTGATAAAAATAACAATATATATATATATATATATATATATAGAGAAGCAAGTAAAATGTGTTCACTCAGTTCACTGGGTAGACACAAGTGATACTCTATAGTTGGCGCTAGTCAATATTGTGTAGGGTATAGTGGCAGCTATATAAGACAAGTACTGGTTGAGATGTATGGTCCCAGTCAGTAAGTGTAGATGTGTATACAAGGGTTGATACAGCGCCTATATATCCATTAAAATATGGGTAGTGTATGGGAATATGAGTGAAAGAAATGGATAATAGATGAAAGAATAATGACAATTAAAAGAATATAAAAAAATATATATAGTGAAATAAATAATTCTAAAAAATGAATAAATTGTGAAACAATGTTCATATGAGTCTTTAGAAAGTATACAGTCCGTAGTAAATCTTCACATAAAGTGATACCCCCAGTGCGGCATACTTACCTCATTAGATTGAGGTAATATCTGGTAAGGGTATTATATACCATCTATTTACTGCTTATCAACTTTATGTGAAGATTTACTACGGACTGTATACTTTCTAAAGACTCATATGAACATTGTTTCACAATTTATTCATTTTTTAGCATTATTTATTTCACTATATATATTTTTTTATATTCTTTTAATTGTCATTATTCTTTCATCTATTATCCATTTCTTTCACTCATATTCCCATACACTACCCATATTTTAATGGATATATAGGCGCTGTATCAACCCTTGTATACACATATATATATATATATATATATATATATATACTATTCAAAAGAGAGCACTCTCACTTCCAAAGTTATGAGATGCCAGGGTGCCAGCAGGTAAGTACATAGATGAAGGAAGGCACTCTCTGGTCTTTTAATTAAAAATTTATTCAATCAAGCGTCGCTTGATTGAATAAGTATTTAATTAAAAGACCAGAGAGTGCCTTCCTTCATATATATATATATATATATATATATATATATATAGATATATATATTAACCCACAGAAGAGCACTCTCACTTTAAAGTCAAAATGCCAGGGTTCTAGTAAACAATGCATAAAAGTAGCAAAAATTTGCACTCGCTGGTCTTTTCCTCAAAAAAAACACACTTTTTAATGTAACATTTTGGAGATAGAGTATCCCCTTCCTCAGACATAGTGTAATGACAACACCTACAATTTATAGTGCAAACACAGTGATAACCCCTCCCCCCAATTAAGACCAAAAAAACGCCAACAATGAAGTCATGGCAACCACCTAAACAAAATAGTACAAAGAAGTATTGATGTTGGTGACAAATAAATAAAAATGTTCAAAGACTATTCATATAGCTGATCAGTGCTTTGGTAAAAATAAGTGACAATATGAGAAACACTATATTATTATAATAATAACCCAACAGTATATTGAACATAAAACATTCATTGATTATAACCTTCACTGTATAGACTATATTTGAACACTATATGGTGAATAGTACAGGACAGTGATTAAGGACCTCAGAGAACAACATATGTGTCAAATGCTTAAATGGTTAAGACCTGGTGCAAACATATCACAGTGTACCATTCCAAGTTGCAACTTATAGCCTAAAATGTATGTGTTAAAAGAGGCGCTAGAAAAGCTCTAAGTATTACAAACTACGGGAGAATGGAATAATAAAAAAACTGAGGTGCAAATTGAATACAATGGGGACTAGCTTAAGAATAGATGGCAGGTCTTAGAATATATACTGCTTAATGTTTACTCTCTGATTATACCCAATAAAGCCGCAAAGATGTGTAAAAAAATATAATTTACTAATAAAATATCACATAAACATACATTCTTAAACAAATATAATACATATAATATTAAAACAACAACATAATTATTGGCAGGTTTGAGTACACAATATATATAAGAGGAGAGAGCCCAGATTCAAATGGATCGCAATTGTTGCGTATATTAATGTCCTTTGTTGGATCCACAAATGAATCGAAAGTCACTATAGGCACTTTCCATATAAAATCAATATGTATATTGGAGAATATAAAATGTTCAAATTATCGTTCAAGGTACCTTTGGTGCAACACTAAAAAATAACAGTCTTTCTTGAGACAGTTGACGATAATTTCAGGATATCCCTTTAATTAAAATTGCATTGCGGTAGTAAGTGAAATAGTAGTGGCCAGCCACTATTTGAACTGTAAAATCCCCGCTCTAGGGAAGATGTTGAAGCACAATGTATCGATATATAGACACACCAGACAGATCTATACCTTTAGGTGAGCGTGTGTTGTGCCTGCTATGCAGGTAATATCACCCTTCCTCGTATGCGGCTGGATTCTGAAAGGCTTCCGATGTTAGTGCTTCTTTTGAGGGTGGTTGCTGGTCCCGGTTTCTTCAAACTTGCGCAAGTTACCGTAGGGAACCCGTTCACTTCTCCTGCTCTTAGTACTCAATTGTACGCAGGGAGCGATCGAATCTCCGGACTGGTTTACAAACTTCCACGTTTGGCATATATTCTCCTTGATAGAGTAGGAAACAAAGGTAACAATCCTTCACACCGCTTTCTACGCGTTTCACCCAATTTGCGGGCTTTTTCAAGATACTGTGTATACCTGGACTTCTGGTTTAAATAATGCCGCTACCAATTTGATTGGATAGCAGTTGTATGACGTTGCTGGGCTCTCTCTTTAATTTGTACTGTTAGTTTCAACATTATCGGGTTCTCTCCTTATTTATATGAACTATATTTTGGGAATGTTGTAAGCAAAATATTTTACTACTTGTCGTATTTTTTGAAAGAGCGTATTGAAAGATATTTGTACATTTCTAAAAAACGAAACTTAGTACATCTCCTAAGTGTAAATAATGATATATATGTATCCTAATGTGATTAGTAACATGTATTCTGTGATTGTCCTGGGATAAATGAGTGGGTTGCAATTTACTGATAGATATACTTAGCCCTGATAATCTTATATGTAGAAACTCCCCTATTTTATACATACAAAACCAATGTTGAACTATGTTCACTAAATACAGCTTAAAAACGGTAAACCAATGTTGAACTATGTTCACTAGATTCTGCTTTTTTTCGGAAATGATTTATAGGTTTGTTCTAATATATGTTGAAAAAAAATTTCTAATAATTTTTAATTTTTAACAATACATATGTGCATCATAATGTGACAATATAATTGGTTTCTAAATATCAAAATACAATTTAGTTCCTAATTTTGTGATCATTACACTAATATAAATGTGATTATAGGTAAAGACCAAAACAATTTTTTTTTTTTTTTTTAAATTGAGGAAAAATAAAAAGTTTACAGGCATGAAATCAGGTTACTTTCATCACAGTTACATGCAAAAGAGAAAAACAAAAAACAAACAAAGTATAAAGCAAAATAAAGCATGCCTGCTCAACATAAACCTGTCAATTACATATTAATGAACATACAAGATCCTCGTTTTTCCCTTTTTTCTTTCCTCCTTTAGTCCCTTGAATAAACAAAACAGACCACTCTTGGGTCTGATGAAAAAATTAAAACTTAAGTAATTGACTCAAGGAGTGATAGATTACAACAATATATAATCAGTTGAACAACCAAACTAACAAGTTAGCCCTAAGTATTGGAATAGCCATAGACCGCACATTGGAGTACCTTAGCTGAGTATTATAATCATAGCAGCTGGTGATATAAATTCAAGTGATAATAACCAATATGGTGAGAGAAATTAGTATAAAACTACAAGGTACAGATGAGTATGGCAGCATTTACCTATATATGAAATTGACTAACAGAAAGACACCACTCATATAAAGCCCAAATGGTCCCTCATATGAGGGTTTTTGTTTTTTTTAAAAAAACATTTATACTAACAATGCTATACATAGGGGAACTGGAAACAGATGTAAATAAGTGTAAGGTAGTAAATAGGGTATAACTATACACAGGTAGTAGAATATCATGGAGTACCATAGTTGCTCTGCATATAGTACTGCCACTGAATGATTAAAGTTATAAGGGGGGATTTTCCCTGCTGTGCAATAGAAAGATAGAGAATAAAGAACAAAGAGTAATGATCCTCTTGGAGTGGTGAATGTAACTTAACATGACATGAGAGGGGGGGTATGCAAGGTTGCAAGATACTTTTAGGTCTATAGTTCTATATACAGAGAGCAACAGAAATTATGCTAGCTCTTTTCTTATCAATGTAGGAGAACATTTCACCTATACCATATATAAAAAAAAATATACACGTGATGCACATAACATGAACTTGAAAAGGCCCAGTCTACTATATTTCTCTGGAGCAAAGTAACAGCAGAGAGTCCGGCCAAATAGGGGTAAAGAAGTTTGCTGTATAAGAGGCCAGTTAACTGGAGTTCTTACCCCACTCGGGTCCGAAAGCATATAAATGCCTTTATGTAGGGGGCATAGAGCCATAGGGTGAATGTCAATAGCTTACTACCTGAGTTGGCGTTTCAGGCTGTGGGCACCAGTGTCCAAATCGAGCTGGGTGTAGACATATGAGGTCAGCTTCATAGGCAATGGTCCTCTCAGGCTTAGCTCGCTGAAGCTGGAAGGAGAGTGGCAGTTGTTGGTCGCACCTCCCCCCTCACTGACTACGCCAGATAGTTGCTGCAGAGCACAGTTGGGGATGCTCGGTGATGTTATCTGACTGCGTCGTTGGTCTGAGAGGGCTGATTTTCCGCCTTGTAAAGGGGTAAATACAGGTACAGATAGCACACTGGTTACTACACGAGACTCCTGTCGCTCATGCTCCCCGTGGTCAGCTGCACCTCCCGGAGCCCTACAGAACACTTCACAGGGTAAGTGCGACCGCAATTCCGTGCAATCGATCAGTTCCCTGTCCTGTGCTTCTTCCATGTGGCATGTGGTTGCGGGTCTTACCATAGGTCTTGCAAGGAGGGACAGTTGGTCAAATCTATCAGCCAACTTCCCCTCATAGTCATCCAAGAGGGTCTGCAAAGTGGCGAATAAATCCGCCATTGTGGAGATGTGTTCACACAGTTTCATAAGAACTGCTCTACCCAGTTTACTGGGGAGGGTGTCTGCATCTCGTGATTAGGCCTCCGCCTGACAACTAAACGGTCCGGATTAGGGTTCCAAAGTCATTCAGACAGCTAGAATAGAATCATTGAGATCACCAAATTACAATGAGTCCATATCCTTCGTGTACTGTGGTTGAAATTGCTGTATATAAAAGATATTCGGCGGATATCTCAATCTTCCTTCAGAGCACCTAATATTGCGTCCATGCTTGTTTTCAGCGCGGACACGCCCCCACCAAAACAATTTTATAAACCTTGGTTTTTATTTTATTTCCCACTGTATGAAACCTTTTGTGGTGGGATATTGTATGGCTATCTGAAAATTATTTTGATTGGTAAAAAACAAATATAATAACAAATAAAACTATACTAAAAGGAAAGTAGTGACATATTTAAATATATATAAAAGATATTCGGCGGATATCTCAATCTTACTTCAGAGCACCTAATATTGCGTCCATGCTTGTTCGCAGCGCGGACACGCCCCACCAAAACAATTTTATAAACCATGGTTTCTATTTCCCACTGTATGAAACCTTTTGTGGTGGGATATTGTATGGCTATCTGAAAATTATTTTATTTCTTAATTTTTATTGAGGTTCAAAGTGAGGCATACATGAAAAAACAGATCACAATAATAACAACAACATAGTAAATTTCCAAAAAGTAAGTTGAAAAGCATAGTATACCAGTGTAATGCCTAATATTCTGTGTGCTCCCTAATTGACCCGAGAGGCCACTTTTGGACCCCTGTAACAAACTTACAATCGTGGGCAGGGGGCTATTTCTAATGAAGAGACCGCTTTTGGATCCCTAAATGAAAACCTCTTTTTTCTTTTTCTTTTGTTGTTAAGTTTGATAAACACTTATATATCCACAATCTAGATGTATTAAAACCAATAACTGTAGAATCAATTGCTTATGCTCCTGGATAATTATTCAGTAGAGGAAAAAATTAGACTAGGAGCGTGGATTTACCGTAGGGGTCAAACGTATAGGGATATAGCTAGAGCCATGCTATATACTAACATCGAAGCAATGAAACAGCTATCTAGGGTCACAGGAGGGTGCACTTTCACTTAATGTATAGGGAATTGAAGGCAGGGATAGAGCCCATTTCAAAGGCATATTGTTGCTTAGTGGGTTTTGAGAAAACTATGTTACATACTGTAAGCTGTTGGTTATCTGGAGGTATGCTTTGGTTGGTAAGGCAGTATAGCTCGTATAAGTTAGACAGTGTGGGCTGGAATTAATTTAGTAATGTGAATGCCAAACATAGGAGCAATAAAAAGGTAGCCAACTTAGCATTTATGTCTTATGTTGAAAAAGACTGGTAACTTCTTGTTTAGGGGCGTTACTAGGGTGGTCAACATAAATTTAGGTATGAATCACCCGCCATTATCCCAGTGCAGGAAGATGGAATCCCGCCGTCCCGGCCGTAGACAGCGAGATCCCATAACACACCAAAGAAAGACAAAACATAAATATTCTTAGGCGTAACTGTGGGTATCAAAATAAGAGGAAACAGTGGCGTAAGAAGTACTACTAATTGGAAAAGAATAAATATATCTGACCAGCAAACATATATTAGGTGAAGGTTTCATTTTTGCCGGATACTGCCTCACCTGGCGATAATATGAAGTAGCCACTATATCCCACCTAACAAGTTTCAGCCAAGCAAGAACTATAGAGATGTGACCCAGGAGTATTTAAAAAGGGTGAATTTCTATGATTTAACCTATGGAAACATATTAAATAAATAGTAAATAACCAGTCAACATCCCCTGTACATTGGAAGTGTTAAAACATATTCAACCTGCGAGTATACATTTAGTCCAGCATTCAAACAGAAGCATTGTAGTTAGCAAGTGTTCATATGTATAAGAAAATAACTTCAATATGCAGCTCTAGTTGCCTCGTTAGATCATGAACTTAAAAGTGTGATAAATAATGCAAAACTTTAGTCCAAGATACAGAGAGAACAGACCTATTAACCAACTTATAGATATCAACATATAGTATATAAGAAACAGCCTGTCAATGCGAAATTCTTTTTAACTGAATGTAAATTCGCAGGCAAAGTCCCATTACTGTTCGTGAAAGCCCACACATTTTTGAGCGTTCAAACATGCAGAGAGCAACATAGATTAAATACTCTGGTGCAAAAAACTGATCGCATAAGTGTAACTTCACAATGAGCATCTTGATAATGTTTATGGGGATCTTTAAAATCTTGAACAGTCAGATATGTAGAGAGCCATGTAGAGTAAATATTAATATTCTCCACCCTGGGCATTATGTAGAGTTATGTCTAGCCCACGCCAGTTCTATGAGGCGGGGGTCCGCATACCAAATGACTGTATTCCTGGTAAACAAGACCCCATGAAGTTAGCCACCTGCTAGTGTCCCCCACGGAGCTGGGTCTGGAGGTAGATGGAAGCGTGGCCTGGGATGTAAGTGCAATGAGGGGCCCCATATCATTGCCCTGCAGCGTCACTGCTAACTGTGTTGACATAGTGGCCATGCTCCTACCTCTCTGATCCTTCATGGAGCGGTGTTCTGCTGCTGTCTCGGGATCCAAATTCGAGACAGGGGGAGGGTGAACATGTGTAGGTAGGGGTGTCGCGATGTTCTCCAATGTGCGGTCTGAACAGATTGATGCGCTAAATACGCCTGGGGGGCAGCTACCAGTAAGGACATCAGATCGCCCCGCTGTGGTCTGTTTTTTGCTCCTGTGGGCAGACTCGCATACAATAGTCTCTGTGGTCTCGGTAATACAGCTCCGTTCGGGGTTTCTGTAGTTACCCCCTGCTGCAACTAGCGCACACTCAAGACGTAGGAAGTGTTCAGCCAGGAGGCTCTTCAGTTGGTAGTACAATTCGGTAGACTCCATCCGGTAGATAGTGTAGATTCCTCACACGGTAAATGGTACCAGGGCTCTTAAAATACTTAGCAATCAGCACTATGTGCTGCATAACGACAAGGCCCAGGCAGGCCTCGCCGGGGTGGTAGATTAAAGGCCTCAACCTTATGAAGTGCTCCGGGGGCTCACAGTAATCGCCATCACATTAATTTTGGGCTCATCAGATGCAGGAGCGTTAATATTGTAGGGATCGAGGTATAAAGTAGGCAGATGAGCTGACTGAGTTATAGTAATAACCAAAAACAGGTGGAACACTGGAGCAGAGTGGTTTTGAGCGACCTATCATGGCCGCCACCCGGAAGTCCCCCCATCTGAAAATTATTTTGATTGGTAAAAAACAAATATAATAACGAATAAAACTATACTTAAAGGAAAGTAGTGACATATTTAAATATATATTTTTCTATAGGGATTGAATGTCTTAGTGATATGAACTGTAATATATTTAAGCTTTCTTATAATAGTGAATATTATTATTAATATAGTCAGTGGGTAATAAAAATTATTGTGTGTGTATTAGAAGAAAATCTAAAAGGATTGAGGATATAATATATAAAATGGATTTTTATTATAGGGACAAAAACGGGGATAAATCCAATTCTGAATTCAGACGATTTGGATGAACTGTATCAAAATTTAATATAAATTCAGCTTCTTTTCTTAGCAGGCTGAGTTCATAGTTTCCCCCCTCCAATTATGTTTAACCCTACATATGCCCCAATAAGTAAGATCAGGTTTATTTTTATGTACTTCTCTAAAATGTTTGTATAATTGTGTTTCTAGATTACCTTTCTTAATATTGCATAGATGCTCCCTTATCCTATCCCTTAACATTCTTGTGGTCTCTCCTATATAGAATAAATTGCATGAGCATTGTAGCATATACATAACCCCCTTACTATTACATCTAAAGGTATCTTTAAAAATAAATTCATCTTTTTGTCTAGGGATGACTATAGATTTCTTTTTTGAACTATACTGACCATCTCGGCATAGGTGACAAGAAAAAAACCCTTTTAATTTTTTGACCCATTAGATCTTTCTCTATTGATTTTTTCTGTTGTCTGGATTTGAATTCACTTGGAGCAAGTATAGTTTTAAAATTTCTAGCTTTCCTAAAGATCATTCTAGGATAGGAATGTACTTTATCTCCTATAACTGCATCGTTCTTAATTAGATGCCAATGTTTACGCAGTATTTTTCTAATTGAGCTATGATCTTGGCTATATTCATTAATAAAAGGTATGTCATACTCATCATATTTTCCAGTAGTTATCTTGGTTTTAGGTTTAAGCAGCTCCTTTCTTTCTGTATTCTTAGCCCTATTGACAGCTATATCTATAATTTCAGATTTATATCCTGGTTCTTTAAACTTTCTTTCTAGTATGGCAATCTGAGCTTCAAAGTCCTCATATTTAGAACAGTTTTTCTTTATTCTAAGACACTGTCCTACTGGTATATTTTCCTTCCATTTGTTGAAATGGCAGCTTGAGGCATGTATTAAATTATTGGAATCAATTGGTTTGAAATGTGTACTGGTCTCAAATAGATTGAATTCTACTTTAATATCAAGATCCAAGAAAGTAATGCTGTCATAACTGTAGTGATAAGTAAAACTGATCCCTCTATCATTGTTATTCATTGACATAAGGAATTCTTTTAGGGACTCCTCACTTTGTTTCCACAGAAACATTAGGTCATCTATATATCTCTTAAAAAGCACAAGGTTCGCGCCAAGCTCAGAGTTCTCCAGGAAACTGTTCCCATTCACCCATAAAAAGATTTGCGTAGCTTGGCGTGAACCTTGTGCCCATTGCTGTTCCCTCAATTTGTAAATAATATCTTCCGTTAAATGAGAAGTAGTTGTGTTCTAAAATAAATCGTATACTTTCCAAAAGAAAGTCTTTTTGTTCTCCTAGAAGGTCTTTATCTTCAGACAGAAAATGGTCTACTGCTTCAAGTCCAAGGTTATGGTCTATTGAGGTGTACAGAGAGGATACATCTCAAGTGACCATTATCCTATTTTCCACCCAATTCACATCTTGCAAGATTCTTAATAAACTAGTGGAGTCTTTCAAATAAGATTTCAAATTTACTACATATTTTTGTAGAAATGTATCAACATATAGGGATAAGTTTGATGTCATAGCCCCTATCCCAGAAATAATGGGCCTCCCGGGGGGTTGTTAATATCCTTATGGATCTTGGGCAAATGATACAGGACTGGTATCTTGGGAAATTTTGTATATAAGAAATTAAATTCTTTCTTTTAGTATCCCTTTTTCTTTACCTTTATTTAGAATCCTCAGAAGTTTCTTCTGGAATTTCTCAGTTGGGTCTAGTTCTAATTTCCTGTAGGTTTTTCTATCACTTAGAAGTCTTTCTGCTTCTGCACAATATCCGTCTGTGTCCATAAGGACTATACCACTGCCCTTGTCGGCGGGCTTTATGGTTATATTAACATCCTGTTTTAAATTTTCTAAGGTTTCTCTTTCTTTTTTATTTAGATTTGGGATAAATTTTTTCCTTTCATTATTTACATTTATTTTCCTTAAATCAGAAAGTACCAGTCCTTCGAATGATTCCAAGTTGCTTCCCTTGTCTTGAGTAGGATTAAATTGTGATTTAGGTTTCAATTTAGAATGTTGGAATTTTTCTATCTGTTGGGTGTTTATGCGGTTAAAGCTTTACAATGGATGTTTCAAAAAGAACCTTTTTAATGTAAGATTCCTTACAAATTTTTTATCATTGATATGTGTATTGAATTTATTCATGGTTTGGGTAGGGGCGAAAGTTAAGCCTAAACTAAGTACTCTTTCTTCATTCTCAGATAGAGAGAGAGCCCGATAATGTTGAAACTAACAGTACAAATTAAAGAGAGAGCACAGCAATGTCATACAACTGTTATCCAATCAAATTGGTAGCAGCATTATTTAAACCAGAAGTCCAGGTATACACGGCATCTTGAAAAAGCCCACAAATTGGGTGAAATGCATAGAAAGCTGCGTGAAGGATTGGTCCCTTTGTTTCCTACTCTATCAAGGAGAATATCTGCCAAACGTGGAAGTTTGTAAACCAGTCCGGAGATTCGATTACTCCCTGCGTACAATTGAGTACTAAGAGCAGGAGAAGTGAACGGGTTCCTTACGATAACTTGCGCAAGTTTAAAGAAACCGGGACCAGCAACCACCCTCAATAGAAGCACTAACATCGGAAGCCTTTCAGAATCCAGACACATATGAGGAAGGGTGAGATTACCTGCATAGCAGGCACAACACACGCTCACCTAAAGGTATAGATCTGTCTGGTGTGTCTATATATCGATACATTGTGCTTCAACATCTTCCCTAGAGCGGGGTTTTTAGAGTTCAAATAGTGTCTGGCCACTACTATTTCACTTACTACCGCAATGCAATTTTAATTAAAGGGATATCCTGAAATTATCGTCAACTGTCTCAAGAAAGACTGTTATTTTTTAGTGTTGCACCAAAGGTACCTTGAATGATAATTTGAACATTTTATATTCTCCAATATACATATTGATTTTATATGGAAAGTGCCTATAGTGACTTTTGATCAATTTGTGGATCCAACAAAGGACATTAATATACGCAACAATTGTGATCCATTTGAATCTGGGCTCTCTCCTCTTATATATATTGTGTACTCAAACCTGCCAATAATTATGTTGTTGTTTTAATATTATATGTATTATATTTGTTTAAGTATATGTATGCTTATGTGATATTTTATTAGTAAATTATATTTTTTACACATCTTTGCGGCTTTATTGGGTATAATCAGAGATTAAACTTAAGCAGTATATATTCTAAGACCTGCCATGTATTCTTAAACTAGTCCCCATTGTATTCAATTTGCATCTCAGTTTTTTGATTATTCCATTCTCCCGTAGTTTGTAATACTTAGAGCTTTCCTAGCGTCTCTTTTAACACATACATTTTACTTATTCACTTGTAACCAGGAGGAGGTTAATATAAAAGAGGCATAAGTGTTTTCAGTCCAGCGCTATACACTTACTATATATGCAACTTATAGCCTATCATGCCTCATTAAATGGCTTCCTACCTGACAAACTAGATCAGACTTTTGACTGAAGAACCACCAAATAAACTCATGGGGAGTGCATATTGGATGCACACAGCCTCACAATATGGCGACGGCAACGCCGAAACACCGGAAGTCAAGGGGAGGAACAAAAGGGAAAAGTCACGGCATAGCCATTGCCTAGGTGACCTACGTCTACACAGAGCAGTCCAGGTTAGTTAGGGAGCCATGGCAACTATAGTACACAACTCAGTTAGCCCAATAGGCGTTTAACCCAACAAGTAAGAAGCCACTATTCTTAATTGCATTATAGTGTGAAACCTTAAATACCAAGAAGTACAAATGTTATGAATAAATAAATAAAGGATACTATCATGATCAGTGTTGTGGGCCAATGCCAAAGCTTACTAAAATAATTAATACTTAATACTAATAATGGGTATAGTACACCCATACGTTGCAACATACTTAGAAATGTGACCCTAAAACATATAACACTCATGAACATCATACAGTTACTGTGATGACCAAACCTATAAGTAAAAATATAAATAAAAATTTAACTAATCTGGTTAGTAAACCCTTACTCGCTCTATTCATAGTATAGAGAAATTAGTGTAGGCATGGATTATACCAAAACACTTACCGGAACGTGAAAATTTATACAATAAAAATAGACACAATGTCATATCCCCATAGATACATGAGAATACGATCTCTCTCATATCTCAAATGGTTTAGGAAAAATCATCTAACAGGAATAATAGTGGACCATGACTTCACTATTAAAAAGACCAAATAGCGATCAACGTATAGAACAACATCTATGATAGGCTACACCAAGTCTGTACATAAAGCATAAATGACACACACATATATATATATATTTCTCAAAATGTTTCTCAAAAAAATCTCTTAGAGAGTAAAACAGGAATAAAACATCATACAGATAAGAGCGCATTCGCTCATATCACCAAAAAATAGTGAAAACCATTAAATTATGATAATGGACCTGGACTCTCATATTGGTAGAGCCAACAGATAGTGGCTCCCATTAAAGTAACAGGCATCCCACATGATGTAAGAAGACACAGAGTTTACAAAAAGCAATGCCAGCCCACCACAGTATTTAGTCCATAGGGTTGCGTTGTATTCAGGCGATGAATCCACCTTGCTTCTGTTTGTAGAAGGATCTTTTTGCGGTTTACCTCCACATCTTAGTGGAGGGATATGGTCAATTAGGACAAAGCGCAAATCATTCACTGTGTGGCCCGCCTCTAAAAAGTGTCTAGCCACTGTTTGATCACTTGTCTTTTTCTTCAGGGCTATCCTAATTGCTGACCTATGGTTTGCAAATCTTGTCCTGGCATCGTCAGTCATTTTTCCGACATAAAAACGCCCACAACAGCAATTAAGGAGATACACCACATGGTTTGTAGTACATGTGATGAAGTGTCTAATCTGGAACCTCCTGTTGGTGTGGGGATGACCAAACGTTGTGCCAGATAACATAGAACTACAGGTTGTACAACCTGTACACCTATAACAGCCATTTTTCTTGTTCCGCTGTAACCAATTAGATGATGTATAACAATGAGCCGGATCAGTGATCATTAAAGCATCTTTAAGGTTTCTATTTCGTTTGTAGCCCACTCTAGGGTGGTCCCACTCATCAAATGGAAGGGAAGGATCGCTCTTGATAATATGCCAATGTTGGTTAAGGCTTGTGCCTATCTTGCTCATGGTGGGACTGTAGGCAGTAGTAAAAGTCAGTTTTTTCATGTCACTTCCTTTTGTCATTCGACTCCCGGGTTCCAATTCAGTGACCTCATGCATATTCTGATCAATTAAGTGAGGATTATAGCCCCGTTGCTTAAATTTCTCAGCCATCTCTATTAGTTGTGTCAACATAATTTCAGGTTCACTGCTATTTATTGTCACCCTCAATAGTTGGGCTTTTGGAATTGCCCTTAGTAGACTAGTGGGGTGGCTACTACTCGCATGGAGCAATGAGTTCAGTGGATTTACAGAACAAAGAGGTACCCAGATGTTGCTGGCCTTTTTTGAAAATCCTCAAGTCCAAAAAATCAATCGTTGTTTCTTGAATATTAAGTTTAAACTTCACTGGATTGTTCAGTTTATTCAACTGGTCGAACCAACTCTGTAGAGCCTCAGCAGTTCAAAACAATAAAGAGGTCGTCTATGTAACGATGGTAAAACTTAACTTCAGATTTTTCAAAGATGCCCGTTACCATTGTTTCATATTTATCCATAAACAGGTTGGCCAGGGATGGGGCCACATTTAAGCCCATAGCAGTTCCTGCTATTTGCTGATTAAATGAGTTCTCAAATCTGAAATAGTTGAGACGCAGGCTTAAATCCAGCAACTCTATGAGGAATTCTCTAGGAGGACCAACATAGGGATAGCAATCCAATGCCTCTGAAACACATGATTTGCCACTCTCGTGGGGAATGATCGTATAGAGGCTAGTGACATCAGCTGTAGCCAAAATCCAAGAGTCCTCCACTTCTAACTCCGTTAAATCAAGTATTAGTTGAGAAGAATCACGGAGATAGGACCGTATGTTCTTAACTAATGGTTGTAGAAAGTGGTCTACAAACACTGCTAGTCGGGATGTAATGGAATTTCTTGCAGAGACTATTGGTCTCTCAGGTGGTGTCGCCATGTCTTTGTGAATTTTGGGTAATGTATAGAGGATTGGACAAGAGGAAAGCAAATATTTCTTGATGTTCTCATCAATCCACCCGGCCTTGAAGACCTTTGTTACTACTTCTTTAATGTTTGCTTTAAATTCAGCTATGGGATCGTGTTTCAGTGGTTGGTAGGTGTTCAGGTCAATCAATTGTTGTAGTATTTCACCCTGGTAATAGGAATAGTCAAGAACCTATACTATAAATTGTAGGTGTTGTCATTACACTATGTCTAAGGAAAGAGATACTCTATCTCCGAAACGTTACATTAAAAAGTGTGTTTTTTTGAGGAAAAGACCAGCGAGTGCAAGTTTTTGCTACTTTTATATATATATATATATATATTTTATTTTTTATTTCATGATTCAAATAGAGCATTCATTTTTAATCAAGCTTCTAGTTTACTCGTATTATCAATTTTCCTTCTTTTTATGGCTATCTTTATTTGAAAAATAAGGTGTCTAAGCTAAGGAGGCAGTCAATTTTAGTTTCAGCACCCTGTACAGCACTTTTTTATTGGTTGCTGCCATGTAGTCAACAATCAGCAAAAACAACCCATGTTTTGAAAATAAAATGGGCCTGCTACTAAACTTACAGTCTTAATTTTCAAATAATGATCGAAAGCGAATTAAATAAAATGAATAATAGGATTAAATTAGAAAGTAGAATAAAATGTCATGCTCTATCATGAAATAAAATATGTGGTTTCAGTGTCATTGAAATATGCATCATTTATAAATATAATACACAATATAATAAATGCTACTTACAGGCCCTAATAAGTAATTGTATTACCCTATAGTGCTCCTTTTCACGCCGTCTAAGGTCCAAAAACCTCCGGTAGGCAATTACGACGCAACCTTATCACACCCGAGATGCAATACATCTTGTCGCGATCTTCATGTGTGACTCCACGTAGGCCTCCAATTCACTTTGGGAAGTACTTGTCCATCCCGTATACGAGACAGACAAGTTCTCCCTCAGAGAATGGAGGTGGGCGCACCATGATCATCTATGAAATGTTTTTTATCTGCGACACTAATGACACAATTTTTTAGCAATCTGATTGGTTATAGTGATTTAAAAAAAGTATTGTAATTTTTGATTTCCTGATTATTGTGAGTAGAAAAAGTATTGTAAGTTTTGATTTGATGCTTTTGTTGATCATTTGATAATGCCCTTTATGTCAAGCATGGAAAATAATCTAATAATACCTGCGTCATATATCCTAATATAAAGCAATGTCAGTGCTTAAGTAAAATATTTTTTATATTTTTATCTCTATATCTACTAGTGCGCCAAATATGGAGAAATACTTCACACCAAATTTGAAGCAATAATATTGTCCCCTTGCTTTGTAATGAGAGACAAAGATGTAACAATCCATAAGTAATAATGTATTTTTCATTTTTATCCCTATATCTATTAGAACACCGAATGTGGAGCAATAATAATGTTTGATATAGAAAGAGTATACAATTTTATTACTTTCTAATTTACTTTTTTATGTAAAATGCTTCTTTCTCTTGCAGCATCGAACATAAGCTTTCTGTGTTTTCAGACTCCGATTGATTTCTAAGGCATCTGCGGCCTCAAGAGTGGCGGTTTGAAAACTAGGTACGCTGCGTTGGAATAGACGCGAGCGTATCTGTTAAATGTTTGATAAATTGAGAAAAGGGTCAAATAGAGTCAAATGTGAATTTGAAACATCTGTAATGACGCAAGCATCGATCTGCATCGAATTGAGATCGGGGGAGCGTATATTTCGTCGATCTTGATGCTTTGATAACTACAGCGGATCAATCTCACGAAAAATACAACACAGGATTCAATCGTATGTCTCAAAATGTTTTAGAGAGATTAAACAAGTAGAGATTAAACAAGTATAATTATTTTATTACAAATCCTTTGAGGGCCTATAACTGAAAATTATTAAAGGGACAGTCAAGTCCAAAAAACCTTTCATGTTTCAAATAGGGTATGTAATTTTAAACAACTTTCCAATTTACTTTTATCACCAATTTTGCTTTGTTCTCTTGGTATTCTTTGTTGAAAGCTAAACCTAGAAAGGGTCAAATGATAATTTTTAAGCCCTTCAAGGCTGCCTCTTATCACATGCTTTTATATTTGCTTTTCACAACAGGGGAGAGCTAGTTCATGTAAACCATATAGATAAAATTGTGATCACGTCCGTGGATTGTGGCAGACACTGCACAAATTGGCTAAAATGAAAGTCAGTAGTTCATTAATAAAATGTCATGTGATCAGGGGGCTGTCAGAAGATGCCTAAATACAAGTTAATCAAAGAGGTAAAAAGCGGGGGGCGGAGCTAACGGCAGAAGAAACAGGACTCACAACTCAGGAGCTCCTGCTAATTTTACAAACTTTAAGCTTTATGTAGTGTATAACTTGCACTTTTAAACTTCGCTCTAGTTTTACACTTATGTAAGAAGGAAAGCAATATCTTAAAAGACTTATCTGAAGCCTTAAACATCAGCTATACCACCTGCATGGAGACATACTGCCTCGCATAACCACGAGGCAGAAGTGACTACTGCACGACTAAATATGGCAGAATTTTCTGTACAGTTACAAACATTACTTGATAGATTTGAGGAGAAGATGGATCGCTGCTTTTATGACCTGCTGTCTATTGTAAGAAATCAGCGCGGGGAAGAGGCTATACCAACACCTAAAATGGCGGCTCCTCTAAATCTCATTAAGAAAGACAAGACCCCTCACTTTTGCCTCAGATTAACATCATCAGCGTTAGAAACACTGTAACCTTGTTTGGAGTCCACTCCGCATGATGTCCCGCTAAACACTGGGGTAAGCTTTGCAGAGGTGAGGATCTACATTCTACCGGCTTCACCTAGAACAGAAGACAGTTTTAAGAACAAAACTCTGCAGCTAGTCAGCGCCTTACCACTCACTAGTGGTTCACATCCTCACACATGGAGCGGGAGCTTCAGTTCAGCTTTGGATGTTACGGAGACTGAGATAGATATCGCTCCACAGATGCTGCTCACCACGGTTGCGACTATACAGGAACCCAGTCATGCAGACCTGAAATCTTTCAACAGACCAAACTTCATTTTCTCGGATACCCTTAACATCAGCCCAGCACAACCCCCGGGGGATTTTAAATGCATAGCCATTGTCATGTCTAGCCTACAGACTGATCAGAACCTGGCAACAGCTCCCCTTGGCAGAAGGTTTCAGACCCTATGTGTACTCCCTCACCTCCTTTGAAAAGAGCAGGATCTCCCCGACGTATCTCCACTCCTTCTGGAAATTAAGGAGCAATTGCTACAACCTACTCCATACATCATTAGCAGTACAGGACTGAGAAGAGGAGTAGGTTGAAGCTCTGGTAATATTTGGCAAAGCTCCATATTCCTGTAGTATAAATCTTTGACAGCCCTAGTTCAACACAAATTTAACAGCTTCTATTCTAAGACGTTTCTTAACTGGACTTTTATGATACCGGTCCTGATTTGTAGAGTACAGTACTCAGTCTTTTAACATATCTACTGCAATCTCTGGAAAAACCATTTAATTTGTGTCCCTTACTTAACAGAGCGGATGGGTTTATGTGACAAAAGTAAAGCTGAGTATTATTTACCATTTTGTTTAACCTATAGACATTTAGCTGCTTATCCTCCTATTAATTTACTATATTATGTTGCTGATGTTTATATTTGACTACCTAAATACATGAGGCAGGAGTGCTTTTTCATATACCCTCTGTGTATTATCTCATTAACCATGTAGTAATTAGCTTTTTATGTTATATAGTTGTTACCTGTATATGGCTATCTATCGGCTAGATTTGGAGTTTTGTCGGTAACGACCCGAAAAGCTAACGCCGGCTTTTTTCTGGCCGCACCATAAAAATAACTCTGGTATTGAGAGTCCACATAAAGGCTGCGTTAGGCTCCAAAAAAGGAGCGTAGAGCATATTTAACGCAGCTTCAACTCTCGATACCAGAGTATCTTACGCAAGTGGCCAGCCTCAAAAACGTGCTCGTGCACGATACCCCCATAGGAAACAATGGGGCTGTTTGAGCTGAAAAAAAAACCTAACACCTGCAAAAAAGCCGCGTTCAGCTCCTAACGCAGCCCCATTGTTTGCTATGCGGAAACACTTCCTACGTCTGCACCTAACACTCTAACATGTACCCCGAGTCTAAACACCCCTAACCTTATACTTATTAACCCCTAATCTGCCGCCCCCCGCTATCGCTGACCCCTGCATATTATTATTAACCCCTAATCTGCCGCTCCGTAAACCGCCGCTACTTACATTATCCCTATGTACCCCTAATCTGCTGCCCTAACATCGCCGACCCCTATATTATATTTATTAACCCCTAATCTGCCCCCCACAACGTCGCCTCCACCTGCCTACACTTATTAACCCCTAATCTGCCGAGCGGACCTGAGCGCTACTATAATAAAGTTATTAACCCTATAATAAATAGTATTAACCCCTAATCTGCCCTCCCTAACATCGCCGACACCTAAATTATTAACCCCTAGTCTGCCGACTGGAGCTCACCGCTATTCTAATAAATGTATTAACCCCTAAAGCTAAGTCTAACCCTAACACTAACACCCCCCTAAGTTAAATATAATTTAAGTTAATTATATCTTATTAAATAAATTATTCCTATTTAAAGCTAAATACTTACCTGTAAAATAAATCCTAATATAGCTACAATATAAATTATAATTACATTGTAGCTATTTTAGGATTAATATTTATTTTACAGGCAACTTTGTAATTATTTTAACCATGTGCAATAGCTATTAAATAGTTAAGAACTATTTAATAGTTACCTAGTTAAAATAATTACAAAATAACCTGTAAAATAAATCCTAACCTAAGTTAGAATTAAACCTAACACTATACTATCATTAAATTAATTAAATAAAATGCCTACAATTAAACCTAACACTACACTATCAATAAATAAATTAAATACAATTCCTACAAATAACTACAATGAAATAAACTAACTAAAGTACAAAAAATAAAAAAGAACTAAGTTACAAAAAATAAAGAAATATTTACAAACATAAGAAAAATATTAGAACAATTTTAAACTAATTACACCTACTCTAAGCCCCCTAATAAAATAACAAAGACCCCCAAAATAAAAAATGCCCTACCCTATTCTAAATTACTAAAGTTCAAAGCTCTTTTACCTTACCAGCCCTGAACAGGGCCCTTTGCGGGGCATGCCCCAAGAAGTTCAGCTCTTTTGCCTGTAAAAAAAAAACATACAATACCCCCCCCAACATTACAAACCACCACCCACATACCCCTAATCTAACCCAAACCCCCCCTTAAATAAACCTAACACTAAGCCCCTGAAGATCACCCTACCTTGTCTTCACCTCACCAGGTATCACCGATCCGTCCTGGCTCCAAAATCTTCATCCAACCCAAGCGGGGGCTGGCGATCCATCATCCGGTGGCTGAAGAGGTCCAGAAGAGGCTCCAAAGTCTTCATCCTATCCGGGAAGAAGAGGCGATCCGGACCGGCAACCATCTTGATCCAAGCGGCATCTTCTATCTTCATCCGATGACGACCGGCTCCATCCTGAAGACCTCCACCGCTGACCCATCTTCTTCCGGCGACGTCCAACTGAAGAATGACGGTTCCATTAAGGGACGTCATCCAAGATGGCGTCCCTCGAATTCCGATTGGCTGATAGGATTCTATCAGCCAATCGGAATTAAGGTAGGAATATACTGATTGGCTGATGGAATCAGCCAATCAGAATCAAGTTCAATCCGATTGGCTGATCCAATCAGCCAATCAGATTGAGCTCGCATTCTATTGGCTGATCGGTTGGATCACTGTATGTTATCTTTTGCTTTAACCTTAATAAAAAAATATTTAAAAAAAAAAAGAGGTAAAAAGTATATAATATAACAGTGTTAGCTATGCAAAACTGGGGAATGGGTAATAAAGAGATTATCTTTCTTTTAAAACAACAAAAATTCCATTTAAATATATAGGCCTCTATTTATCAACCGGTCAACTTAGCTGCATTCGCCGGCACCAATACGCTCGCCTAAGATTACCTAACATCGCTGCCGCGGACCTTAATACGTTCTCCAAAATTATCAAAAAAGCTGTCAAAAAGCCACGCACCAAGTACGGTGCGATGAGCAGCGGACTGTTGTTAACTAACAGTCATCGATCTCGCTGCTCTTCGGCTTTTTTACAGTGTTAGAAATGGGGTCTCCAGTTGGCAGTCGGTTTGCACCCTCTCCAAATAGGGACCCTCTCTCTAGTTAGGATAAGGGAGATACCCGCTCAGATAACCCCTGCTCACCCCCTTGGTAGCTTGGCACGAGCAGCAGGCTTATCTCAGAAGCAATATGTAAAGCATTTGCACATAACACACAGTAACACAGTGAAAACACTACAAAAGGGCACCACACCAGTTTTAAAAAAAAATAGCCAATATTTAACTATTTAAAACAAGACCAAATACGATAAAAATCCAGCATACAGTAATAACAATATGAATGCTGCAAGATGTATTAAAAAACACAGTTCCTTGCAGTCGATAGCTCCACCTGGGGCTATCACGACGTTGTGATACACAAAACCAACAGTTCAGGCCGTCCGTGGCGTCGCGGGCCAGCTACGGTGTCGGGAAGACCCACAAACAGTACCTTGGATTTGCAGGGCATCATGATCCCTGCGGTGAGGTCCAGAGAGCAGCGTCGCTTCCAGAGTCGGTGCAGGAGTTGTCGGGCCCTTGGTGTTCACACGCGTTGCGGATCGAACTCCGGGCTGATGAAGTCAGTTGCGCCGGCGTCGGGGCTGCGGTGCGAAGTGGGACGATGCGACATGCGGTGCCCACAGCTTACGGTGCAGGCAGCGGATTGGTGACAGCATCCAGCGACATCGGTGAGACCAGGGCTGCGGTGTGAAGCAGGGTGGTGCGACGTGCGGTGTCCACGGGTCACGGTGCAGGCAGGGATGCCTGGTGCCGACACAGGAGTCAATGGTGCTGGCGTCGGGGGTCCGGGGCTGTGGTGCGGGATGGGACGGTGCTTCGTGTACCTCACGAGTGGTGTCCACAGGCCACGGTGCAGGCAGCGGCGCCGGTGTCAGCAGGAGCGGTGTCGTCGGGGTTGCCCAGGCTGCGGTGTGAGCAGGCGATGCCGGAGTGCGGGGCCCACAGGTCGCGGTGCGAGCAGCGGCTCAGTGAAGTCGTCCAATGATGGCATCGGTGAGGCCAGGGTCGCGTTGCGAAGCAGGGCAATGCGGCTTCGTGTGGAGTCGACAAGTCACGGTGCAGGCCAGCGGCATCGGTGGTGGCGTTGCAGGGATTTCTCCTCTTGAACAGCACAAAACACACAAGTCCCAGTGCTGCAGGTCGAGGAAACTGAAGTCTTTGGTGTCCCTGAGACTTCCAACCGGAGGCAAGCTCTACTCCAAGCCCTTAGAGACCTTTCTCAAGCAGGGACACACAGCAAAGTTTACCCTTTGCACTCTTTTCAGGCAGAAGCAGCAGCTGCAGGCCAGTCCAGCAAAGCAACACAGCAAAGGGACAGTACTCTTCCTAAAGCTCTTCAGCTCTTTCCCTTGCAGAGGTTCCTCGTGAGTCCAGCAAGATCCTAGAAAGATTCCAGAAAGATTCTGAAATCTGTAGTTTTGAGTGCTCTTCTTATACCCATTTTGGCCTTTGAAGTAGGTTTACTTCAAAGAAGATTCTCACTTGCTTGTGAAATCCTGCCTTGCCCAGGCAAGACCTCAGGCACACACCAGGGGTTGGAGTCTGCATTGTGTGAGGGCAGGTACAGTCCTTTCAGGTGTGAATGACCACTCCTCCTCTCCCTCCTAGCAGAGATGGCTCATCAGGAAATGCGGGCTACACCCCAGCTCCCTTTGTGTCACTGTCTAGTGAGAGGTGCAAACAGCCCAACTGTCAAACTGACCCAGACAGGGAATCCACAAACAAGGCAGAGTTACAGAATGGTTTAAGCAAGAAAATGCTCACTTTCTAAAAGTGGCATTTTCGAACACACAATCTTAAAACCAACTTTACTAAAAGATGCATTTTTAAATTGTGAGCTCAGGGACCCCAAACTCCACCTGTCCATCTGCTCTCAAAGGGAATCTACGCTTTAATCATTTATAAATGTAGCCACCATGTTAACCTATGAGAGAGATAGGTCTTGCAACAGTGAAAACCGAATTTGGCAGTATTTCACTGTTAGGACATATAAACCATATTACTATATGTCCTAACTTAACCATACACTGCACCCTGCCCATGGGGCTACCTAGGGGTGTCTTACATGTAAGAAAAGGGAAGGTTTAGGCCTGGCAAGTGGGTATACTACGGATTGGCAGTTGAAAACTGCACACACAAACACTGTGGTGGCAGGTCTGAGACATGATTACAGGGCTACTTATGTGGGTGGCACAACCAGTGCTGCAGGCCCACTAGTAGCATTTGATTTACAGGCCTTGGGCACCTCTAGTGCACTTTACTAGGGACTTACCAGTAAATCAAATATGCCAATCATGGATAAACCAATCAACAGTACAATTTATCTAAGGGGCACTTGCACTTTAGCACTGATTAGCAGTGGTAAAATGCGCAGAGACAATAAACCAGTCCAAAAAGCTGCCAGGTCTAACATACAGCTTTCTTGGTACCCTGTCACTAAACACCCACACTATACTGTACTGTTTTACCCCCTATACCGCCGCTCCCGGACCCGCTGCAACTAAATAAAGTGTTTAACCCCTAAACCGCCGCTCCCAGAGCCCACCGCAACTCTAATAAATGTATTAACCCCTAAATCGCCGCTCCCGGAGCCCACTACCACCTACATTATACTTATTAACCCCTAATCTGCCCCCACACACCACCGCCACCTACATTAAATTTATTAACCCCTAATCTGCCCCCCCTACACCGCCGCCACCTACATTAAATTTATTAACCCCAAATCAGCCCCCCTACACCGCCGCCACTATATTAAATGTATTAACCCCTAAACCTGTCTAACACTAACCCTAACACCACCTAACTTAAATATAATTTAAATAAATCGAAATAAAATTATTCCTATTTAAAACTAAATACTTACCTGTAAAATAAACCCTAAGCTAGCTGCAATATAACTAATAATTACATTGTAGCTATCTTAGGATTTATTTTTATTTTATAGGCAACTTTGTATTTATTTTAACTAGGTACAATAGTTATTAAATAGTTATTAACTATTTAATAACTGCCTAGCTAAAATAAATACAAATTTACCTGTAAAATAAAACCTAACCTAAGTTACAATTACACCTAACACTACACAATAATTAAATTAATTCCCTACATTAACTACAATTAACTAAACTAATTACATCTAATCTAATCCCCCTAACAAAATAAAAAAGCTCCCCAAAATAATAAAAAGCCCTACCCTATACTAAATTACAAATAGCCTTTAAAAGGGCTTTTGCGGGGCATTGCCCCAAAGTAATCAGCTCTATTACCAGGAAAAAAAAGTACAATACCCCCCCAACATTAAAACCCACCACCCACACAACCAACCCTACTCTAAAACCCACCCAATCCCCCCTTAAAAAAACCTAACACTAACCCCTTGAAGATCACCCTATCTTGAGACGTCTTCACCCAAACGGGCCGAAGTCCTCCATGAAGCCGGGCAAAGTCTTCATCCAAGCCGGGAAGAAGAGGTCCTCCAGACGGGCAGAAGTCTTCATCCAGGAAGCTTCTTCTATCTTCATCCATCCAGAGCGGAGCAGGTCCATCTTCAAGACATCCAAAGCGGAGCATCCTTCCAGGCCGACGACTAACCGTCGAATGAAGGTTCCTTTAAATGAATTCTGATTGACTGATAGAATTCTATCAGCCAATCGGAATTAAGGTAGGAAAAATCCTAATGGCTGATGCAATCAGCCATTAGGATTGAAGTTCAATCCTATTGGCTGATTTTATGTAGATGGTGGCGGTGTAGGGGGAGGCAGATTAGGGGTGTTTAGACTCGTGGTACATGTTAGGGTACGGCTTGATAAATAGAGGCCCTAGACTTCAATGTAAAGGCACTTTTCAGTGTAATTTTTTTCTAACACCCCACATTCTCTCACTTTAACCCCTTATAACTGCTTTGTGAAATTGTTATTTTTAAAAAAAATGCTCATATTTTTTTTTTAAATAAAGGAACTGTATACTTTATTTTGGGGGCAATTGTGGGACATTTTTTTTAAATAACCAGAGGGCTGACCTCTTGTTAACTGCACTTAGCGCAAAGTGCTATGGCGAGCTTGTGGTAGCATTAACCAGTTCAATTATAATGGCCCGTAAACAGACAAATTTGCACCTTACAGGCGCACGTTAAATTAGTGCTTCACTAGCCAAATATGTTCATATATGTACATATTTTAAATTTTATTCAAAATCCAGTGAGTGTAAGCTATCTACAGCTTTTCATTTATATATAGATATAGATAGATGATAGATAGATATACAAATAGATAGATAGAAATTAGTCTAACTTGTACTTTGCTCTTACTGAGCTAATGTAATGAAACCAGAAATTATTGTTGTGAAAATAAGCTTCGAGTGCCCCCTGGCAGTACTAAAAGGTAAAAGACTAAATTTAAAAGATAGTAAAAAATAATTATTTCAAGCTATTAACTTTTTAAAAAAAATAAACTTTTATATTTTATCTTCACTTTGATCTAAAAACAATAGAACTTTGTAAAGCCTAGTTACCAAGAAAATAGAAAGAAAGAGAATATATGCATAGGTTTAACTAAATAATAAACACCTAGATTACGACTCTTGCGTTAGCCTTAAAAAGCAGCGTTGAGAGGTCCCAACGCTGCTTTTTAACGCCCGCTGGTATTACGAGTCTTGCAGGTACAGGTGTACCGCTCACTTTTCTTCCGCGACTCGAGCATACCACAAATCCCCTTACGTCAATTGCGTATCTTATCTTTACGAGTCTTGGAAGAAGTGAGCGGTAGACCCTCTCCTGTCAAGACTTCTACTGCATTTAAAAGTCAGTAGTTAAGTGTTTTATGGGCTAACGCCGTAACATAAAACTCTTAACTAAAGTGCTAAAAAGTACACTAACACCCATAAACTAACTATTAACCCCTAATCTGCGGACCGGACATCGCAGACACTTTAATAAATATATTAACCCCTAAACCGCCGCACTCCCGCCTCGCAAACACTAGTTAAATATTATTAACACCTAATCTGCCGTCCCTAACATCGCCGACACCTACCTACATTTATTAACCCCTAATCTGCCACCCCCAACGTCGCCGCTACTATATTAAAGGTATTAACCCCTAAACCTAAGTCTAAACCTAACCCCCCCTAACTTAAATATAATTTAAATTAATCTAAATAAAATTAATACAATTAAATAAATTAATCCTATTTAAAACTAAATACTTACCTGTAAAATAAACCCTAAGCTAGCTACAATATAACTAATAGTTACATTGTGTCTAGCTTAGGGTTTATATTTATTTTACAGGCAACTTTGTATTTATTTTAACTAGGTACAATAGTTATTAAATAGTTATTAACTATTTAATAACTTCCTAGTTAAAATAAAGACAAATATACCTGTAAAATAAATCCTAACCTAAGTTACAAATACACCTAACACTACACTATCATTAAATACATTACCTAAACTACCTACAATTAACTACAATTAAATTAAATAAACTAAAGTACGAAAAAAAACCCACTAAATTACAGAAAATAAAAAAAGATTTACAAGAATTTTAAACTAATTACACCTAATCTAATCCCCGAAATAAAATAAAAAAGCACCCCAAAATAATAAAATTCCCTACCCTATACTAAATTACAAATAGCCCTTAAAAGGGCCTTTTGCGGGGCATTGCCCCAAAGTAATCAGCTCTTTTACCTGTAAAAAAAAGAAAATACCCCCCCCAACATTACAACCCACAACCCCCCCTTAAAAAAAACTAACACTATCCCCATGAAGGTCTCCCTACCGTGAGACATCTTCACCCAGCTGGGTACAAGTGGTCCTCCAGAGGGGCAGAAGTCTTCATCTGATCCGGGCAGAAGAGGTCCTCCAAGCGGCAGAAGTCTTCATCCAGGCGGCATCTTCTATCTTCATCCATCCAGAGCGGAGCGGGTCCATCTTCAATCCAACCGACGCGGAGCCATCCTCTTCAAACGAAGTCCAAGTGAAGAATGAAGGTTCCTTTAAATGACGTCATCCAAGATGGCATCCCTTGAATTCTGATTGGCTGATAGGATCAGCCAATCGGAATTAAGGTAGGAAAAATCCTATTGGCTGATTGCAACAGCCAATAGAATGCGAGCTCAATCCTATTGGCTGATCCAATCAGCCAATAGGATTGAACTTCAATCCTATTGGCTGATTGGATCAGGCAATAGGATTTTCCTACCTAAATTCCGATTGGCTGATAGAATCCTATCAGCCAATCGGAATTCAAGGGACGCCATCTTGGATGACGTCACTTAAAGGAACCTTCATTCTTCACTTGGACTTCGTTTGAAGAGGATGGCTACGCGTCGGCTGGATTGAAGATGGACCCGCTCCGCTCTGGATGGATGAAGATAGAAGATGCCGCCTGGATGAAGACTTCTGCCGCTTGGAGGACCTCTTCTGCCTGGATCGGATAAAGACTTCTGCCCCTCTGGAGGTCCACTTGTGCCCGGCTGGGTGAAGACGACTCAAGGTAGGGAGGTCTTCAGGGGGGTAGTGTTAAGTTTTTTAAGGGGGGATTGGGTGGGTTTTAGAGTAGGGTTGGGTGTGTGGGTGGTGGGTTTTAATGTTGGGGGGTATTGTATTTTTTTTACAGGTGAAAGAGATGATTACTTTATGGCAATGCCCAGCAAAAGGCCCTTTTAAGGGCTATTTGTAATTTAGTATAAGGTAGGGAATTTTATTATTTTGGGGGGCTTTTTTATTTTATTAGGGAGATTAGATTAGGTGTAATTAGTTTAAAATTCTTGTAATTCTTTTTTTTTTCTGTAATTTAGTGTTTGTTTTTTTCTGTAATTTAGTTTATTTAATTTAATTGTAATTAATTGTAGGTAGTTTAGGTAATTAGTTTAATTATAGTGTAGTGTTAGGTGTAATTGTAACTTAGGTTAGGGTTTATTTTACAGGTACTTTTGTACTTATTTTAACTAGGAAGTTATTAAATAGTTAATAACTATTTAGTAACTATTCTACCTAGTTAAAATAAATACAAAGTTGCCTGTAAAATAAAAATAAACCCTGAGATAGCTACAGTGTAACTATTAGTTATATTGAAGCTAGATTAGGGTTTATTTTACAGGTAAGTATTTAGTTTTAAATAGGAATAATTTTTTTAATTATAGTAATTTTATTTTGTTTAATTTAAATTATATTTAAGTTAGGGGGGTGTTAGGGTTAGACTTAGGGGTTAATACATTTATAATAGTATCGGCGACGTTGGCGGCGGCGGCAGATTAGGGTTTAATAAATTTAATATAGTTGCGGCGACGTTGGAGGGGCAGATTAGGGGTTAATAGATATAAGGTAGGTGTCGGCGAGGTTGGGGGCAGTAGATTAGGGGTTCATACGTATAATGTAGGTGGCGGCGGTGTCCAGAGCGGCAGATTAGGGGTTAATAATATAATGTAGGTGTCAGCGGTAGCGGGGGCAGCAGATTAGGGGTTAATAAGTGTAATATTAGGGGTGTTTAAACTCGGGGTTCATGTTAGGGTGTTAGGTGCAGACATAAAATTCATTTCCCCATAGGAAACAATGGGGCTGCGTTAGGAGCTGAACGCTGTTTTTTTGCAGGTGTTACGTTTTTTTTTCAGCCAGCTCAGCCCTATTGTTTCCTATGGGGAAATCGTGCACAAGCACATTTAGCCAGCTCACCGCTGACTTAAGCAACACTGGTATTGAGGTGAGATGTGGAGCTAAATTTTGCTCTACGATCACCTTTTTGCGGTTAACGCCAGGTTTAAAAAAACCTGTAATACCAGCGTTGTCTTAAGGGAGCGGTGGGAAAAAAAGGCTTGTTAGCACCGCACCCCTGTTACCGCAAAACTCGTAATCTAGGCAAAAATGATTACTGCAACACAACTTATTGAAAGCTGGTGCTTTCATTTTTAAATTAATGTATTATTTTGTACTTGCCAAAGTGTATACCATTGTTAGGAATTTTGTTTTATTTTAGTAAAATAGGAATTTTGTTTTATTTTACTAAATAGGCATGAAACACTGAGATTCTGTAAAATACCTTACTTTAGTCTAAAACAGTATTTGTTCTATGTTCCCAAGAGAAGTCAAAAAGTTAATTATTTAACCTAAGTTTCCTCAAAAATGCTGCAAACGGACTAAACCAGCTATTGTCAGAGCACACTGGGTTTAGCTCACTCCGGCTTTTTACAGTGCAGTCGGCATCATAGCAAGCTGGTTGCTATTTACTTGCTGCAGTTAGCATGCCTCAGTTCTGGATAGTGCGCTCTGGCATCTTTGGTTGCTACCCGCACTATTTGCAGTGAGATGACATTGTGTTAGATCACCTCTACTGTTTCCCGCGCTGTTGAGTTTAAATAGCCCACTCTTCCCTCTCTCAGTGCCCAGTTATTGTGTTCTGCATCCTTTGTGTGATTTCTTATTCCTGGATTGTTTGTTCCTGACCTCTGCTCTGTTTTCCAGGATACCCCTTTTGATTGCTGCCTGCCCTGACTTCTACATCTCGTTTATCATTTTCTTGTTTTCTGATTCGGTACCTCTGCAGTCCTTTTTGTTTCTGGTCCTCAACCTGAATCTGACACTTCCTTTGCCTAGTGATTTTTTCTGACTCCTTGTTTGAACCATTCCTTACTTGGCATGTGACTACTCTTCTTATGTCATTACCTGTGACCATATCCTACCCTTGAGTCCCTCTGTTATTAAATTTGGCTAAGTGATTTTCCTTCCTGTCCTTCTAGCTGGTGCTGGAATAAGAAGACTACTGGCCAGGGAATTGGTTGGCCAGGGGGATTCTCTCTTATGCTCTATTGGCTATATACTAGACTTGGAGCAGTGGCATTTATAATTTTCCCTAATTAGAAGCAATTAAGGAAGATGATATAAACATACCAGAGTTTTTAAGTATTTTTTGAAAATCATGAAGTGACAGTTTTGAATTACTAGGATTATAGAAAGGAGCTGATGAGACAACTAAGTGACTCAAACAACTACTTGTTACTTAACAGAAATCCTACTTTTTTTTTTGCAAAACATTTTTTAATTGAGGTTGTTATAAACTTATACAGTATGTGTAAAAGTGCCAAAACTTAAACAGTACAAGCTTTAGGATACAATTTACAGTAATAATCCAGCGTACATTCAAGTGAATACAAATTCAAAATGAAATGGGCAGAGATAGCTGCAACCTCTTTTTTTATAATTATATCATCCTCTTCTGCGATTAGTAGGTCACCCCTAGACCTTGGCAAAATATAAATACTCAATAGAGGTAGTAAATTGAAACTATAGCCGCTTTTGGGCTTGGTAAGGTATAAAGCATTAACTATATATATCAACAACAAATTGTAAATTAAGTTTCAACCATCATGGGTAACAATTTGTTCTTCTGTGAACATGTGAAATACACTCATCAATAGACCGTCACCATCCAGAGAAATATAAGTGGATAAACCCATGTATACAATTAATATAGAAATAATAGAAATGGTATAATAGATCTTTTATAGATCCGTCTACTCCACTTCAATACAGATAATGAGTCATCTACACTTCAAAGTCTATCTATAACTTGGAGTTGATGTGATCACTGAAATTAAGTATTGTTGATGAATGAATTAGGTGGTTGACATGTAAAAAGAAAATAAATGTTTCTATAGGATTCATTTTCCTTTGCTTATAAGATAAGCTCAATGGTGTCAGGAGGGGGGGGACTAAGGGGTAATGGGGTAATAGGGAAATGGGGGGGCATCATAAATTCAAAAATGTAAGATTGGGAGTGAAAATAAAGAAATAATTTGTTGGGAAAAAGTATATACCTCATAGTGAGGAGACATAGGAGCTCAGCATCGAATTTTGACCATATAAGATGTTCAGTGGGCTGCATTACCCCTCTGGGATCATGTCAACACTCACCCAATATGGTAAAGGGATATAAGTTGTATCTAATTTGTATCTCCCCTCAGGGGTAGATGTCACCACTGGACGGAGACCGGAAAGGGGTATTGGATATGACCTACTCTACCACGTAGAGTGGGAAAGGATGAGGGGAGATACCTTACTTTTCTTTTCTTTGCCAAAAAGGAGTCACAAAAGACCATATCATTATCTTAGCTGAATAGAAGGGATATACTAGAGGCTAGGAGGACTATAATAGTACTATAATACTTGCAGAAACTAGCACAATTTCTCAGATTATGGAGAACATATGGGCATCTAGCAAGCTAGAGTTGTAGGTTTAGTTGTAAAATGTATGCCATTGGTGTGCAATATGGATACAAGACACAGTGATGTCGGCTCTAAGTTTCATACCCATCAACTGACGGAATCCCTTCCAGTTCAAAATATGTAACTAATAGGGTAAAGGAACTACTATCAGATTATGGTATAAGGAGTGACCAATCCAGATAGTAACATTAGAATATAGTATGTCACTATGTATGATGACCCGAGGTAAACATGTAATAGCTATCCCATTGGGCTAGGGAATGGGTACCATAGTTGACTAAGCCAGTAATCTTAAGGTGTAGGAGGGATCATTACACTTATAGGGTCATTGACTCCTGTAGATGGTCTACTATCTTTGGGCAGTTCCTGTATTCAAGTGGGTCATATCATGAGGAACATATGGACGGGAAGATATATGTTGGTTACACTATATTTAATATTATTGGCCAGAAATTTGTCTATATATGTTTACAATTGTATGTCAATTAGGTAGGCAATATTTAGGATTACGGGTTGGGTTTGAAATTTATGGGAGAAGGATGACAGTATGGCTATAAAAAGCAGTATAGAGCATGAGGAGCTTATCTCCCCAGGAGGGGCAAAAGTAAGATTAAATCTGATGGAAACAGTTAATGTCTCTGTGGGGTCATCAAGCCTGTAAGAGGTAGGGTATTAGCTAAAGTGTAAGAGATGAGAGGAATTTCAGATATCACCCTTCTGGAACATAAACCTTAATTCAACAATGTGATACATAGTGAGCATATAAACAGATAATAAACAAACAATATTAATGGTATGATTTACCAGTCGTATAAAGTGTATCACATATCTAACAATCAGTCAAACTTAATGAAACTTACTGTATAAATCTATGCAGGCTACAGTCACATCAAAATCTTTAATGAGGTCTCTATATTATCATACTATATCCCCTCCAAGATAAATGGACAGCTAATGAATTGGTTTCCCCATGTAGTGTATACAAGTCATCTGTGGGCCCCTGGATTGTTATCGCCAGCTATGGGGATTGTCAGGGAGATTAAGCAAGATGAGATTTATCTAAGGATGCGGTTTCTATTACTTACCTAGTAAGCTATATCTGTCTATGGGGGTTAAGATTCGTGGGTTGAATAGCACTATAAGATCCAAAACACAATGCTTAGAGATGTCTAGCTATATCTCTCTGATGGAGGTGATAACAAACAACCTTGAAAGGGCAGAAATATTTATATGCAGTTACCTTGAGTTAAGCTATAGCTTAGCCTTTGGGTGGCTATGACTGTATTTATTTTAATAGGGTTAAGAGTAGAGAAGTGGTATGGGGTAAATCAGTAGATATAAACAGAAGCTAACTGAGTATGGATTAGGCAGTAGTTAGCCTCATCTATGTAATTGCCAGAACTAGGCTCAATTGTATAGAAAGTAAGTAAAATATAAGTCTGCCACATGAGCATGGGCTCTATACCCTGCGGCATAAAACCTAAGTTCAAAATGTCAATTTATTATACGATAAGGCTATCACATTAATAGCAGAAATCCTACTTTTAATATAAAAGAGAACTTGAAAATCTCTTGTTGTTAGGTTTGTAAAATAGATGGATTGATAAGGGGCAGAGAAATAGTATGTATACTTAATGGCCCAAACCCCTACCCTATATGTACTACATAAAAATACATAAATCCCTACAAGACGCCCCTGGGAGACCCATTATTTTGGCCATTCAACCCATGGCAAAATTAATTTATAGAAGATTTGCTGCAAAATAGTATTAAGAAAATCCCATCCTATATAAAAGATTCTAGTCACTTTATTGAAACACTTATGGATTGAAATGTAAATGAAACGGACTATATGTTTGTTTTTCTTGATGTATCTAATCTTTATATTTGTATACCCCATGAGGATGGAATTGAAGCAGTTCGAAATGATTTATTGCATGACAAAGAATATAAGGGTCAACCTATAGAATATATCACACTATTGTTACATTTAATTCTACATAAAAACTACTTTAATTTTAAAGAAGATATTTACCATCAATGCCAGGGAACAGCTATAGAATCACAGGTAGACACTAGTTATGCAAATATTTTAATGCATGAATACGAACAGAAATATCTTCTCTCTCATCCAGATTTTGTAAAATATGGGAAATGTTACAAACATGTTATTGATAATGTATTCTTCCTCTGGTTTGGCAGTGAGGATGTACTTACAAATTTGTTTTCTGAATAACACCCAGAGTCCCATCAAATGTGTACCTAAATGGGACTCTAAATGTATTGAATTTCTAGATATTGAATTATTTAAAGAAAACAATAAGTTAGAGACTAGAGTGTTTAGAAAACTGACTGCCCGAAAAACTCTGGTTAAGTTTGAGAGTTTTCACCTACATTATTTGTTGAGATCGATGCCTAGGGCACAGATATTTACAGGCTAAAAGATTAAACTCCAAGGGGTTGATTTATGAAGCTGTGGTGGACAGGGGAACACATATGAGCCCCTGTCTGCTGCAGCTCGCCTCTGGCGGGTTGAATTCCGCTGCCAGAATTCAGCATTGCACAAGAGCGCTATTTTGCGCTTGTGTGCAATCTCGCTCCCTGCCCGTGCACACAGCCAATAACGCGTGGGCAGGTAGCTGTCAATCTCACTTATCGGATGAGACAGGGGCAATTGAAACTCGCCACCTAGGAGGTGGAGAAAAGATAGGGAAGCACCATAGTGAGGTGAAGCGTTTGATAAATCGACCCCTTAGAGTAATGAGATAGAATTAGCAGTAGAGGAAATGGGAAATAGGTTATTCAAAAGAGGCTACTCTAAGACTATACTGGAAGACAGCAAGAGACAAGTATTGGAGGGGGTCACACAACAGAAAAACAGAGACATAAGCAATAATAGGTTTTATTTTGCACAGGCCACACAATAGACACATGGAAAATAAGAAAAGCAGTAACAGACAATTGGAAAGTATTACAGGCAGATTAAAAATTAGCACCATTGGTTGCCATGAAACCATTTTTTTCAAACAGAAGAGGTAGGAACATTAAGGATATGCTGATACAAGCAGATCCGGTTCACAAATTTCAAAAGCAGACATCTCATTTTCTAGTAAGAAAACCAGGAGTATACCTATGTAATGAATGTATAACTTGTGGCAGTTTAATTATGGGTGATACATTTACTCACAACCATACTGATAAAAAAATATAATATTAAATATCCATTAAATTTTGAATCTAAGTATGTAATTTAAATGATAAAGTGCCAGTGTGGGGATGTTTATATTGGTAAAACTAAATGTATGCTCAAAGAAAGGATAGCAGTGGTGAGACCCTCTTTCTTGAAGAGAGTATTATTTTTTTTATTATTATTATCGGTTATTTGTAGAGCTCCAACAGATTCCGCAGCGCTATAAACAAAGGGGGAGTACAACAAAACAATTATAGGGTAGAGGGCCCTGCCAAGAGTTGCACTGTTGTAGTCAGCTCTTAAGAAGGTGATCTGCAAACAGCTGGACTTTTAGGCTTACATGCTAAGAGGGTTCAGGGGATTGCAGTGGAGGAGAGGAACTGGTGTTAGGAAAGGTTAGCGTAGGTTGTATGCGTCCCTGAACAGTAGAGTCTTTAGGGAGCACTTGAAGCTTTTAAAACTAGAAGAGAGTCTTGTGGAGCGAGGCAGAGAGTTCCACAAGATGGGAGCCAGTCTGGAGAAGTCCTGTAAACGGGAATGTGATGAGGTGACAAGAGAGGTGGAGAGTAGGAGGCCATGAGTAGAGCGAAGGGGACGGGAGGGAGAGTATCTGGAGACAAGTTCTGAGATGTAGGGGGGAGCAGTGCAGTTTAGCTATAAAAAATATATATATTTGCCTATGTTCACATATAGGGAAAAGCAAAACATTATTCTTCTATTATGCAGGTATTTACATCAGAGTTACAAAAGATAAAAGTAATCATGTATTGATATGCATTAAAAGTGGATAAACTCACAGAGTAGCTACGTCAGCTAACCGCTACTTTGTGAGTTTATCCACTTTTAATGCATATCAATAAATGATGAATATTATCTTTCACTAAGGCTGTACATGGTATGTTGCTTAATAGACTTATGCCTTACTACTGAAGTTTGCTACCTTGGTCAGGAGTTATCCCTGTTTTTTAACTTTCCAATTTACTTCCATTAACAAAATGTGCAATCTTTTTATATTCACCAGCTCCTTCTAAGCTTTTGTAAGAATTCACAGAATATACATTTGTGATTGGCTGATGTCTGTCACATGATACAGGAGGAGTGGAAATAGACATAACTGATTTTTTTCATAAAAAAATCTACTACTCATTTGAAGTTCAGACTAAATGCTATTGCATTGTCTTTTATCATGCATCTGTTGATTATGCAAATCTACTGTATTTACTGGTCATTTAACCATTCAAATGAAAGAATAAATATTAAAGGGAACATATTTTTTTAACATTAATATATATATATATATATATATATATATATATACACTCACCCATTATAGCTGTGAACACGGAAAATGGAGTCACCTCTAACGTATTTAAGTTTTGCAAGATTTGGTTAGTTAGCAAGGGCTTTGCTTAGCAAACATTTATTTATAAATGTATATTTCACTATAAACCCATTTGAAAAAAAAATATGCCTGTAATATCTTTATTTGTCAAACGCTGCAAGTATAGACATAGTGATATAAAACAGGGATTTAGTGGTTGTTAGGAAAACAAATGTATGACACTAAAACAACAGAGACCGAAAGTGATAAAGAAATAAAATAGCTAATATCTTGTAAAAGTGCGAGTACAAAGTGGATATTATCCTTTGAGCTGTTTTCCAATTTTAGATAGGATTAAAGTATTTGATCGCAAATTGGTTTGCAGATCTATAAAAAGAGATACTTCAGAACTTTAGGTTCATTTGCTTTCCATAAGAGGGAATTCAATTATTTTTCTAAAGGCAATTTCTTGACCATATATAACTAATAATATGGTTTATTAGGATCCAATCTATAAGGACTCACATGAAAAGAGCATTGAATGTTTTTTATGGAGGTTTTCCAAATCAAAGCCATTCCAAGAAAAATGGGTTTTTTTGCCTTTTTTGAGTGGCTTTTTGGGGCTATTTGCACATCTTTTGTCCCTTTCTCTCAGTTAACATGTTCATATATTTTTTTTAATTAAAAGTTAAATATAGGTAGTTCCCCTTTCATGATTCATATAGAGCATTCCATTATAAACAACTTTACTTCTGTTATCACATTTTCCTTTGTTCTCTTAGTATATTATCTTGAAAATCAGGGATGTAAGCTCAGGAGTGTGCACATATAGCAGCAGTGTGTTATGAATTTGCAAGAGCACTAGATGGCAGCACTATTTCCTGCCATGGTATCTCTCCAACAAAGAATACCATGGGAATGAGGCTACATTTATAATAGAAGTACATTGGAAATGTTTTTAAAATTGTATGCTCTGTCTGAATGACAAAATAATGTATTTTTGGTTTCATATTGTCCTTATCAATTATTATAAAGTTTGAATTTATTAATTGGAAGAAATAAAAATACATCAAATTTAGCAAAATAAGGGAAATACACATAATTTGACCCCTATGTATTGATATCTAGGATCTTCTATTTTAGCTGTAAAGGAGTAATGGACAAATTACATTAGTCTGGGGCGCTTAAATGTAAATTTAATAAAAATCCTCTTCTTTTTTTTATCATTGCGCATGTTAAGATTTTTTTTTTAGTAATGTTAGTTTTTTTTTTTAGTATTGTAAATTTTGTTTTGTTAATGTTAGGTGATTTTATTTTAATAGTAATGTTAGTTTATTTTTTATTTTAATAATCATGGTAGGTTATTTTATTTTAAAAGGTAAGATTAGATTATTGATTTTTTTACTTTCCTAGGTAAATTTTTATTTTTTTAAAGGTAGTTATGTTTTTTGGTAAAGGTAGGGTTAGTCTATTTTGGGGTTAGATTTTAGTGGGTTATTTTGCGTTGGAAGACTGGTGGTTTAGGGGTTAATAGTGTAGGGGTTTAGTTTGTGATGTGGGTGTGGTGGTTTAGGGGTTAATAGTGTACATAGGTAATTTGCGATGTGGGGGGCTGATGGTTTAGGGGTTAATAATGTAGTGCAGACTTTCCAATGTGGGGGGCTAGTGGTTTAACAGTGTAGTTAACAGTGTAGAAGCTTATCTTGCCGTGGGGTATGTAGCAGTTTAGGGGGTGCAACTGTTTCCTCAGGACAAACTCTTTACGCGATCTTTCAAGTCGGGTAAAAAGTTTGAGCGGTAAATGAGATTGTGTTACTTTATATAAATATATTCAAAGCCCATACAGATGTGGCATAATATTTATTCCAAGGAATTTTTCTGTGACACAATTTAAGGCTGGAAGAAAGGAGATTTTATCTCCAGCAACGTAAATGTTGTTTCACTGCAAGAGAAATCAAATTGTGGAACTCATTGCCTAAGGAGGTAGTGAATGCCAATAACTTAGACACATTTAAAAATGACTTATATACAGTAAATTTCTGGATACAATCTGAATTCAGGGATATGATTGTGTAAAATGGGTCATCTTTTAAATGGGATTATTTTAAACTTAATTGAATCTTTTATTGTAAATCCTGTAGGATCTGCATAAGTTGAACTTGTGTGAACTTCTGTCTTCTTTCAACCTCAGTACAACAGATTTGTCATGATTAACATGTATACTCATGTGACGGCTAAACATATCTGCCAAATCGTGACTATGGGGAGAGTGTGGGCATGAAGGGGTTAATAGCACTCAGCCTCTGGTTCCCTTATACCTTTACCTCTACAAGGAGCTAAAGGGAACACCAAATTAGCCCCCAAATCCTGTCTACACCACCCCAGATTAACAATACTGACACCACCAAGCATTTTGAATAAGGGAGTCTTGGAAACCTAATAACTCACATGACTAACAATTAGGTAACGTGACATTAACCTTATCTCTACAGAGTGTGAATTCAGATATTAGAGTCCAAAGACAGAATTAGATTTTTCATAGTTTTTATAACAAAATACAAATACAGATTACACAGAACCAAATTACAAAAACAGAAGACATACACAAGAACAAGAATCAACGTAAAAATGCAGACCTTTGAGTGTTGCACTTTAACAATAAGCTATCTGGCACCAAAAATAACCAAACACTGCTACCTGTTTCCATATTTGGAATTTGTTTGGCGAACCAATATCCAAATAACAAATGTTGCACATAGCTATTGAATACTATATTGAGGGTCAGATTACAAGAGACATTTGTTTAATATTGATTTTTACTAAGCCACACCGGACACATCCATTCATCACATTTTTATATATTTTTATATTTTTTAAATTTTTCCACATCCACTTCCTTGATTTCAACCTTGATCACACCTGCATTGGAACGTTTATTTTGGACACTGCACTAAAGATTTGCTGTTTTAAGAACTGTTTTATCTGTGCTCAATTGTACCCTTGTTGATTATATCCACTATACTATTCTGATCCTGGACTGTTGTTGGAGTTAACAATTATACTTATCCCAACATCAGAATGGAATTTTCTGTTACTGGATATCTGTAACATATTGTATAACTATATATATTTTTATCTCATGGATCCATGGAGATTTTAGGAAGGTTTTAATTGTATTTTTATCATTTAATTGTAATAAATATGTATCATTTTTAACACACCTATACTCTATCCACGCCTTTTTAGCTTCTCAGCGCTCACTCTATCACACACTTTCTAATACTATATTGAGGGTCAGATTACAAGTGGCGTTCTATTTAGTGCTTTCGTTCGAGTGTAAACTTCGCTAGAAGTAAACTTTTTACAAGTGAAACCCGATGCGCACTAACCAAATATCGTGACCATTAGAAGTCAATGAAGAGCGGAGAAAATAAAAAACACCTATTGCTCGCACGCTAACCCAACAGGAGTTATTCAGATCTTACATTCCAATGTTTTTTGCATACAGAACAATGCAATTTTTATTGTAAATACATACAAGTATACCCCGCTCATACAGCGGGTTAAGGACCGGAGCCCCGCTCTAAAGTGAAAACTGCCTTAAAGTGAAACAAGACAGTTTTAGCTTTCTTTTCACTTTCCAGTGTGTTTAAAAACTTGTTTGAACTAACATATATTAGGGGTGCAATAGTGCTATGTTTAACATTTGCACAGCACAGTATTCAGTTAGCATTCAATAAATATTGTACCTGTAAAATAGTGACAATTACTGTAGTAAAATTTGCCAGACTATAACACTGAGTCACAGGGGCCGATTTATCAAGCTCCGTATGGGCACCAATGACTTCCCCGGAAACAGGAGTTAAGAAGCAGCGGTGTTAATTCGTCCGCTACCTCTGAGGCGGCGGACAGCAATCCACCCGATCGCATACGATCGGGTTGATTGACACCCCTACTAGCGGCCACAAACATGCAGGGGGCAGCATTGCACAAGCATTTCTAGTGAAATGCTTGTGCAATGATAAATGCAGACAGCATATGCTGTCAGCATTTATCAATGTGCGGCAGACATGATCCATTACAGCAGATCATGTCCGCTCGCACTTTAATAAATCAGCCCCACAGATTGCACTGTAATTCTGTAAACAGAGTGAACTGCGCATAACAAAATGGTGCCAGTCACTTTTCTCGCAATCTCACAATGATTATAGCACGGTTTCAAAATCATTGGAGGTTGAACTTCAGCTCCGCAAATCGCTGTATTAGCGAATCACTGTAAAGTGAAGCGCTGTAAAGTGAGGTATACCTGTATTTCTATATTCCTCTACATATACCTATACCTTTATATCTATTCCTATAGATATATAGGTATAGATATCTATGTTACATTAACATTATCCAATATTTGTAGAAATATATATTACATAATAAAACAATTATTTTTTTCTATGTGAAGAGCATAGGAATGTAAGATTATTATTATACATACTGTTAAATATATACACCACGTTAGACCAAAATTGCAAACCCGAAACATGCTACGCATATTTTACATTCCTTTGTTCTTCACATATAAAATATATGTGAAGAACAAAGTTTTAGTTCTAATATTGTGACCATACCGTATTAAATGTGTTCTATATTAATAACAGTTTGTTTAACTGTGGCCGCAACTGGAAGTAAACCCGTTCAGTACTGTGTAAACTGACTCATTCTTGTTACAATTGCACAATACCAAACGTGTTTTAAAATAGAATACATTTGGTATAGTGAGATCACAATATTAGAAAGATATCAAAGTAAATTTACACAGTACTGAAAAGTTTTATTTCTGAAATTGTGGCCACTGTTTAACAAACATGTTATTAATATAGAAAAGGTTTGATACAGTGTGGTCACAATATTACATATGCATCTCTGTCTTCTATTGGATAGTAATATCCTGTACACTACATATTTCTCTTGTTAAGTGTATCCAGTCCACGGATCATCCATTACTTATGGGATATTAACTCCTCCCCAACAGGAAGTGCAAGAGGATTCACCCAGCAGAGCTGCTATATAGCTCCTCCCCTAACTGCCATTACCAGTCATTCTCTTGCACCCAACGAATAGATAGGATGTGTGAGAGGACTGTGGTGATTATACTTAGTTTCATACCTTCAATCAAAAGTTTGTTATTTTATAATAGCACCGGAGTGTGTTATTCCTTCTCTGGTAGAATTTGAAGAAGAATCTACCTGAGTTTTTCTATGATTTTAGCCGGAGTAGTTAAGATCATATTGCTGTTTCTCGGCCATCTGAGGAGAGGTAAACTTCAGATCAGGGGACAGCGGGCAGATTAATCTGCAAAGAGGTATGTAGCAGCTTATTATTTTCTGACAATGGAATTGATGAGAAAATTCTGCCATACCGATATAATGTAAACTCAGCCTTAAATGCAGTAGCAGCAACTGGTATCAGGCTGTCATGTATGTATATTTTACACTTCAGTATTCTGGGGAATGGCACTTCACTGGAATTATACTGTATGCATAAGACTTTAGCCTAATTTGCAGGGACTAGCAACAGGCTTTTTAATAACACTCAATTTATTAATGTTAAACGTTTTTTGCTGGCATGTAAAATCGTTTAATTTTCTGAGGTACTGGGTGAAAAAATGTTTTGGGCACTATTTTTTTCCACTTGGCAGTCGTTTTATTTAATTTATGACAGTTTACTGATCTCTCTCACTGTTATGTGTGAGGGGGAGAGGTGCTTTTGCTACGCATCAAAAAATTCAGTCAGAAGTTTATTGTCTTCCCTGCATGATCCGGTTCAGAACTCAGGGGTCTTCAAAACTTGTTTTGAGTGAGGTAATCACTCACAGCAGAGCTGTGAGATTGTAGTTGACTGTGATAAAAGAACGTTTATTTCTGTATTTTTTTTTTTTTTTTTTCTGCTATCAGGGTTAGTTATCCTTTGCTAATGGGAGCAATCCTTTGCTAAAATTGTGTTTTTTACAAAGATTTGATGCTATAACTTTTCAGTTTATCAATTTTCAACTGTCATAACTTTTTCTGTGCTTATTATAGGCACAGTACGTTTTCATATTATAGTAAATTACTTGAAAAGTATTTCCAAGTTGCTAGTTTATTTGCTAGTGTGTTAAACATGTCTGATTCAGAGGAAGATATCTGTGCTATATGTACTAAAGCCAAAGTGGAGCCCAATAGAAATTTATGTACTAACTGTATTGATGCTACTTTAAATAAAAGTCAATCTGTACAAATTGAACATATTTCACCAAACAACGAGGGGAGAGTTATGCCGACTAACTCGCCTCATGTGTCAGTACCTGCATCTCCCGCTCGGGAGGTGCGTGATATTGTAGCGCCGAGTACATCTGGGCGGCCATTACAAATCACATTACAGGATATGGCTACTGTTATGACTGAAGTTTTGGCTAAATTACCAGAACTAAGAGGTAAGCGTGATCACTCTGGGGTGAGAACAGAGTGCGCTGATAATATTAGGGCCATGTCAGACACTGCGTCACAATTTGCAGAACATGAGGACGGAGAGCTTCATTCTGCGGGTGACGGTTCTGATCCAAACAAACTGGATTCAGATATTTCAAATTTTAAATTTAAGCTGAAAAACCTCCGTGTATTACTAGGGGAGGTGTTAGCGGCTCTGAATGATTGTAACACAGTTGCAATACCAGAGAAAATGTGTAGGTTGGATAAATATTTTGCGGTACCGGCGAGTACTGACGTTTTTCCTATACCTAAGAGACTTACTGAAATTGTTACTAAGGAGTGGGATAGACCCGGTGTGCCGTTCTCACCCCCTCCGATATTTAGAAAGATGTTTCCAATAGACGCCACCACAAGGGACTAATGGCAAACGGTCCCTAAGGTGGAGGGAGCAGTTTCTACTTTAGCTAAGCGTACCACTATCCCGGTGGAGGATAGCTGTGCCTTTTCAGATCCAATGGATAAAAAGTTAGAGGGTTACCTTAAGAAAATGTTTGTTCAACAAGGTTTTATATTGCAACCTCTTGCATGCATTGCGCCTGTCACGGCTGCAGCAGCATTTTGGTTTGAGTCTCTGGAAGAGACACTTGAATCAGCTCCATTAGATGAGATTACACACAAGCTTAAAGCCCTTAAGTTAGCTAACTCATTTATTTCAGATGCCGTAGTACATTTAACTAAACTTACGGCTAAGAATTCCGGATTCGCCATTCAGGCACGCAGAGCACTGTGGCTAAAATCCTGGTCAGCTGACGTTACTTCTAAATCTAAACTGCTTAATATACCTTTCAAAGGGCAGACCTTATTCGGGCCCGGGTTGAAAGAAATTATCGCTGACATTACAGGAGGTAAAGGCCATGCCCTGCCTCAAGACAGAGCCAAACCTAAGGCTAGACAGTCTAATTTTCGTTCCTTTCGTAATTTCAAAGCAGGAGCAGCATCAACTTCCTCTGCACCAAAACAGGAAGGAGCTGTTGCTCGCTACAGACAAGGCTGGAGACCTAACCAGTCCTGGAACAAGGGCAAGCAGGCCAGGAAACCTGCTGCTGCCCCTAAGACAGCATGAATCGAGGGCCCCCGATCCGGGAACGGATCTAGTGGGGGGCAGACTTTCTCTCTTCGCCCAGGCTTGGGCAAGAGATGTCCAGGATCCCTGGGCGTTAGAGATCATATCTCAGGGATACCTTCTAGACTTCAAATTCTCTCCCCCAAGAGGGAGATTTCATCTGTCAAGGTTGTCAACAAACCAAATAAAGAAAGAGGCATTTCTACGCTGCGTACAAGATCTTTTATTAATGGGAGTGATCCATCCGGTTCCGCGGTCGGAACAAGGACAAGGGTTTTACTCAAATCTGTTTGTGGTTCCCAAAAAAGAGGGAACTTTCAGGCCAATCTTGGATTTAAAGATCCTAAACAAATTCCTAAGAGTTCCATCGTTCAAAATGGAAACTATTCGGACAATTTTACCCATGATCCAAAAGGGTCAGTACATGACCACAGTGGATTTAAAGGATGCTTACCTTCACATACCGATTCACAAAGATCATTACCGGTATCTAAGGTTTGCCTTTCTAGACAGGCATTACCAGTTTGTAGCTCTTCCATTCGGATTGGCTACGGCTCCGAGAATCTTCACAAAGGTTCTGGGTGCTCTTCTGGCGGTACTAAGACCGTGAGGAATTGCGGTAGCTCCGTACCTAGACGACATTCTGATACAAGCTTCAAGCTTTCAAACTGCCAAGTCTCATACAGAGTTAGTACTGGCATTTCTAAGGTCGCATGGATGGAAGGTGAACGAAAAGAAGAGTTCTCTCTTTCCACTCACAAGAGTTCCCTTCTTGGGGACTCTTATAGATTCTGTAGAAATGAAGATTTACCTGACAGAAGACAGGTTAACAAAGCTTCAAAATGCATGCCGTGTCCTTCATTCCATTCAACACCCGTCAGTAGCTCAATGCATGGAGGTGATCGGCTTAATGGTAGCAGCAATGGACATAGTACCCTTTGCACGCCTACATCTCAGACCGCTGCAATTGTGCATGCTAAGTCAGTGGAATGGGGATTACTCAGACTTGTCCCCTACTCTGAATCTGGATCAAGAGACCAGAAATTCTCTTCTATGGTGGTTTTCTCGGCCACATCTGTCCAGGGTGATGCCATTCAGCAGGCCGGACTGGACAATTGTAACAACAGACGCCAGCCTACTAGGTTGGGGCGCTGTCTGGAATTCTCTGAAGGCTCAGGGACAATGGAATCAGGAGGAGAGTCTCCTACCAATAAACATTCTGGAATTGAGAGCAGTTCTCAATGCCCTTCTGGCTTGGCCCCAGTTTAACAACTCGGGGGTTCATCAGGTTTCAGTCGGACAACATCACGACTGTAGCTTACATCAACCATCAGGGAGGGACAAGAAGCTCCCTAGCAATGATGGAAGTATCAAAGATAATTCGCTGGGCAGAGTCTCACTCTTGCCACCTGTCAGCAATCCACATCCCGGGAGTGGAGAACTGGGAGGCGGATTTCTTAAGTCGTCAGACTTTTCATCCGGGGGAGTGGGAACTTCATCCGGAGGTCTTTGCCCAAATACTTCGACGTTGGGGCAAACCAGAGATAGATCTCATGGCGTCTCGACAGAACGCCAAGCTTCCTCGTTACGGGTCCAGATCCAGGGATCCGGGAGCGGTTCTGATAGATGCTTTGACAGCACCTTGGACCTTCGGGATGGCTTATGTGTTTCCACCCTTCCCGATGCTTCCTCGATTGATTGCCAGAATCAAACAGGAGAGAGCATCAGTGATTCTAATAGCACCTGCATGGCCACGCAGGACTTGGTATGCAGATCTAGTGGACATGTCATCCTGTCCACCTTGGTCGCTACCTCTGAAACAGGACCTTCTGATCCAGGGTCCCTTCAAACATCAAAATCTAATTTCTCTGAAGCTGACTGCTTGGAAATTGAACGCTTGATTTATCAAAACGTGGTTTTTCTGAGTCAGTTATTGATACCTTAATACAGGCTAGGAAGCCTGTTACCAGAAAGATTTACCATAAGATATGGCGCAAATACTTATATTGGTGCGAATCCAAGAGTTACTCATGGAGTAAGGTTAGGATTCCGAGGATATTGTCTTTTCTACAAGAAGGTTTAGAAAAGGGTTTATCCGCTAGTTCCTTAAAGGGACAGATTTCAGCTCTGTCCATTCTTTTACACAAACGTCTGTCAGAAGTTCCGGACGTTCAAGCTTTTTGTCAGGCTTTAGCTAGGATCAAGCCTGTGTTTAAAACTGTTGCTCCACCATGGAGTTTGAACTTAGTTCTTAATGTTTTACAGGGGGTTCCGTTTGAACCCCTTCATTCCATTGATATCAAGTTGTTATCTTGGAAAGTTCTGTTTTTAATGGCGATTTCCTCGGCTCGAAGAGTCTCTGAGTTATCTGCCTTACATTGTGATTCTCCTTATCTGATTTTTCATTCAGACAAGGTAGTTCTGCGTACTAAACCTGGGTTCCTACCTAAGGTGGTCACTAACAGGAATATCAATCAAGAGATTGTGGTTCCATCTTTGTGTCCTAATCCTTCTTCGAAAAAGGAACGTCTGCTACACAATCTAGATGTAGTCCGTGCCCTGAAATTTTATCTATAGGCAACTAAGGATTTTCGACAAACGTCTTCCTGTTTGTCGTTTATTCTGGTCAGAGGAGAGGTCAAAAAGCTTCGGCTACCTCTCTCTCCTTTTGGCTTCGTAGCATAATACGGTTAGCCTATGAGACTGCTGGACAGCAGCCTCCTGAAAGAATTACAGCACATTCTACTAGAGCTGTGGCTTCCACTTGGGCCTTTAAGAATGAGGCTTCTGTTGAACAGATTTGCAAGGCTGCAACTTGGTCTTCTCTTCATACTTTTTCCAAATTTTACAAATTTGACACTTTTGCTTCTTCGGAGGCTGTTTTTGGGAGAAAGGTTCTTCAGGCAGTGGTTCCTTCCGTATAAAGAGCCTGCCTGTCCCTCCCGTCATCCGTGTACTTTAGCTTTGGTATTGGTATCCCATAAGTAATGGATGATCCGTGGACTGGATACACTTAACAAGAGAAAACATAATTTATGCTTACCTGATAAATTTATTTCTCTTGTGGTGTATCCAGTCCACGGCCCGCCCTGTCACTTTAAGGCAGGTAATTTTTCCATTAAACTACAGTCACCACTGCACCCTATGGTTTTCCTTTCTCTGCATGTTTTCGGTCGAATGACTGGTAATGGCAGTTAGGGGAGGAGCTATATAGCAGCTCTGCTGGGTGAATCCTCTTGCACTTCCTGTTGGGGAGGAGTTAATATCCCATAAGTAATGGATGATCCGTGGACTGGATACACCACAAGAGAAATAAATTTATCAGGTAAGCATAAATTATGTTTTTTCTTAAAGGGACAGTACACTGTAAAATTGTTTTTTTATTAATGTATTTTCAATGACTTATACCAGCTGCATACAACAAGGAGTAATCTTAAAATAATTTTTGCTACCAAATGAGCACCATTCAACATAGCGGTAGCAAAAAATATTTTACGATTACCCCTTTGGAAAGTATCCCTAACTCTGTGGGATACAATAGGTACACACGTTTACGCCAGTGGGAAACATACTGGATCTATCGTTTCCAGTCACTGTTTCCCTCTGGCCTAAATGAAGTGATTGATTTGGAAGCTTTTTAAGCATCATTTGTCAAACTGACATGGGAGTGCAGGTATTCTCTGAGATTCAGTTCTATTATTTGGATATGTTTTAGATTGGTCCCCTATGTCAATCTACCCCGCTCAACCTACAGTGTAATGACTATATTAGAGGGGATAAAATTTAGCACAAATTGGTTGTATTTATACTCCATTAGTATTAAGGGATATATAAGAGGAGATAGAGCCCATGCTGAACATGATCATATTAGTCACTATATGTGGCCTTCAGGGTCTGGCGAGATTGCTTGTATATGAAAAAAGATTTAGATTTATATCTCATTTACAATATTATCGGTGCACATAATAATATTTAGAATTGTCTTTCAACTTGCAGTAGTATAGTCTCACAAAGGACGTTAGTTTTTATATATAACCTCACACAATACACATTTTTGTTTATTATTACTATTATTTTCATCATAATATTTATGATTATTACCACATTAGATACATTTTAGTGTAACTAGTTAACTGACATGTAATCCCCTCAATGGAAAAAAGAATAAGTATTATTTGGATAATTATTATTTATATAGCCACCTATTGGAATTCTATTTCCTAATTGATTTTGAATTCTTAAAATAGTAATATATTTATCTATTGCACTATTATCGTAGATAACACCATATAGTTTCATATTAGGTTTACTAGTTTTCTGATAGTATCTCTTTATGATTTGGTGGTTGTTCCACCCAGTGTTCCACGATCATATAGAGATATATATCACAATTTGTGCATGTTCGTATACACTATTTCATGTTTAAATCAACAGGGGATATAGGGTAAAAGGCTTCTTTCTAATATGAAAGGTTACCTACGAAATAACTTTTAAATTAGAGATTTTTTTTTAGCTAATCTTTTTTAGCCAATTTTCTCTCAAACTGGATTTGACACATATCTACAATAATATCAATTCTATCACATGCCCAGCGGTCTGTGATCAGATCAGATAGTTCAGATGATGTGTGGAGAATACAGAGAATAGCGTATTTACCGTTCTGTGGATTGGAGCTATAGGATTGGTCAATAGGAGTCACGTGACATAGTGACAAAATAATCCAAACACAACCGTCAAGGCAGAGCGGGGAAGTCTAACTCCAGATAGGATTACTCACTAGAGCTAAGAAATAGGAGTTTTATTCACGATCACGCAAATGATCACAGGTAACACACAGATGATCAGTTCTAAACATATAGAATCACATAATTAAAATATGAGTGGTAAGTATACTACCCATGCTATAGTGTGTGGGGAAATTTTTTTTGGACAAGCAAATAAATAACAGGCTGCCTGGAAAGATCGACTTAGGGGATAAAGATTGCATTTATTTTGTATCAATTTGTATTGATTGGAGGTATTGAAAAAATTGTATATGTATTTTACTCATATGCATTCTTATTTATGCTTGACATATTAGGAAGATATGAACATATGAACAAAGATATTATTACCTCATTATTATATTATTATCCACATATGTGTATCCGACACGCCCACAATGGGCGATAGGTTTGTTTGTTTCTCATTGGTTTTCAATAGATTTAAATAGCATTGAACCATGTAAGGTGCTAGATGCCTGATGAAACGGCAGTTATAACAGAGAAATGTGTTGCAGATAGGGGGTAAAACTTGGACACCCCTATTTTAACTGCTTTTGTTTTTAATGTGTTGTTTTTAATAAACCATTTTTAAACTTAAGCATAGTTTTAGCACCTTTTGTTTTCCCATTTGAATGCCATTTGAGCTTCATGTCCTTGGATCCTGCCTGGGACTCAGCTGACAGAGCAATACCAGGAGAAAGGGTGAGCTGATACACCCAGAGATATCAGCAAGCTACTACCAGCACATTGGTGTGCTATTTCCAAATGTGAGTACCCTTTTGGCTTTGGTTATTACACCTGAATTTTGCTTTTGGTTGATCTACACATGAGGTGCCCCTCTGTTTTGTGTTTTCTACTCCATAGTTTTGTCTGTGAAGAGGAGAGCAGCTGCCCTTAGCTTGAGACCTATTGAGGCCTTTACATTCTATGAACAGTGCAGAGCACTGATTCCATTGTGTACAATTGTTTGGTAACAGACAGATTGTTTGTATCTTACATTAAGATTACCCTTGTTACATCTTTATATATCATTCTAGACATCACAATCTGTGCGCCCCCTTCTTTTACTGTTTTTAGCATTTTCAGGTTTATTTTTCTATATGAATTAGCTGGTTTTGTGCTTTCAAACCACAGCCTATAACAATGGGTTGAGCTTCAGGTAATATCATATCTCAGTATGTTATAACTTTGCGTACGCACACTTGTTTCCTTATCTTATATTTGTCTGGAAAACTAAAGCGCAATACATATGGAGAACAATGGAAAATTTTCATTTTACTACTTAACTATCCTGAACCCCACTGAGAGTGTAATTTATTCTGCTGGTTGTGTTTACTATTTACTATTCAATAGCTGAGACTCCAGTATCAAAACTTTCAGTATAGGTTTGGATACCACAAGCTAAATCAGCTATTTCAAAGGCCAAAATAGGGGTAAAGGAGCTACTTGTACACAATTTAATACACTCTAGCAGGTAAAATGGATCATTGGGAACAATTTAAATGGGAGAATATTTTTGGATGAACCTGTCCCTTAAACAGGAAAAGAATATGTCAGAAGTTAAAAACACATTTATTTATTTAATGTTATGACTTTAAAAACAAAATATAGTATTTTAAAGTATAATACATATTTATAAGAAACTACATACACATGTGCAATATACCCACAACCCCCAGCTAATATAGGTTTATTATTTATGTACTAGATTCCCTATTGTATTGTAACAAAAGAGGTTGAGTTTTGGCTTACAATAAAATTGTATTGCCATTTAATACCGTCTAAAGGGATCATTTACATTACAACTTCATTGCAGGTGGTAATGCCTCTTTTAAAATTCATCACCTCCTTAAGAGAAGCATAGTAAAACACCTCTTGGTGAGACTGAAAATTTATAATGGTAAAGTTATGTTTAGTCACCGGCGCCTAGATAGAATACAAGCTATGCTATAAAAGACTCCCTAACAGAATCTTAGAGTTATGGCAAATATTGGAGGTATAGGAGTGCCAAAGGCTGAAGTATTACACAGGTTAAATAGGATTAAGTAATTCCGTATAGTAACCTAATGAAGGTTAGGGGGCAACCCCAGAAAATATGTATATATTCAACAACGTCCTAATGGCTATAACTTTAATAAACCAAATGTCAACAAGTGGACAAATGGACCCAGAATGATGGACCAATATATGGTTAAAAATATATTTAATTGAAGAACTAATCTCTTATAAAAAACAGATACAATTAAAATGAGAAAATACACAATAGATTTAAATATAACAACAATTATATGTAAAAAGATATAATCCTAAACAAAATACAATATGTGGTCAAGATTATACGGTCTGACTAGGATACAATATAGTCCAGATAGGATCATTAAAAAATACTAGCCTTTATCCAATATGATGTTTGGTTAGGAATATGATCCCACCTTCTAACAGGGTGGAGATTATTAAATGAAACAAAATATAAAAAGTATTACTAAGGATGGCTAAGGAAACAGACAATTTGTAACCATAATATAACAATGTCCCCAAACGAATGTTACGTGAGGAAGGGGAATGGAGTAAAAGTACAATAATAAGATCTGGATACTCTCAGATCACTAGAACGCACTAATGAAGAAATTAGAAGGTATATAAATAGATGGTGTGTAAAACCGTGGAATATACGTGTTGGATACAAAAAATACAACAATACAAAATTATATCGAATAGTGAAATATATAGAGGTTAAAGGCTCAAAAAATTAGCAACATTAAATGCTGTTATGTTAGAAATAGCTGTGATGTAAAAGATATCAACGTGGTGTGTGATGTGAAATTAAAAGTGTAAAATGTGATACAATGCTATATAAAAGATGATAAAGACTGTATATATAAGGAATAGTTGCAATATCAGTCAACAAACAAATTGGTATGGTTATATCAATAACGCAATATAATTTTGTTATATAATTTTGTTATTTCTAACAACAATTAGACCAAATGACAATGTGGCGTCTAGCCAACTAAGTTATAGGTGCCGGCACACATATATAGCTGATAAGAGACTATATAATCATATAATTTAAAATGTCATCTGTATTGAATTAAGAAGTCCAAATAAAAGTCCAAATGAAGTTCATAAGAAAAATTCCATATAAAAATAAATATGATGATATTTCAGTATAAATCTTAAATAAATCCTATATCCATATGCGCTTGAAATCCGAATACTGAATGAAACCTAAAAGCAAAGGAAAGAAAAAAACAATATACAAAATGCGTTTGTATGGTGGGTTCTATCGGTATTAGACACACCCAACAAAAGATCTTGGAATGATAAATAGCCTCACAAATTCTGTTTAGAATAACGTCTACGTGTTTCAGCCCTATAAAAGGGCCTTTCTCAAGACATCAAGACATAGGATTGAGCTCGCATTCTATTGGCTGATTGGAACTGCCAATAGAATGTGAGCTCCATCTCATTGGCTGATTGGGTCAGCCAATAGGATTGAAGCTCAGTCCTATTGGCTGATTGCATCAGCCAATAGGATTATTTACCCTTTAATTCCTATTGGCTGATAGAATTCTATCAGCCAATCGGAATTCAGGGGACGCCATCTTGGATGACGTCCCTTAAAGGGAACCTTCAGTGTACGGCTAGGACCGTATGAAGTGGATGTTTCGCGCTGGATGTCTTGAAGATGGACCCGCTCCGCAAAAGAAGGATGAAGATAGAAGATGCCGTCTGGATGATGACTTCTTGCCGCTTGGATGAAGACTTCTCCAGGCTTCAGTGAGGAGTTCTTGCCGCTTGGATGAAGACTTCTCCCGGCTTCATTGAGGACTTCTTGCTGCATGAATGAGGACTTCCCCGGCTGGATGAGGATAGATGTCCGGTCTTCCAAAACTGGATCTTTGGGGGTTAGTGTTAGGTTTTATTAAGGGTTTATTGGGTGGGTTTTATTTTTAGCTTAGGGTTTGGGCAATGTAAAAGAGCTGAATGCCCTTTTAAGGGCAATGCCCATCCAAATGCCCTTTTCAGGGCAATGGGTAGCTTAGGTTTTTTAGATATAATTTTATTTGGGGGGGTTGGTTGTGTGGGTGGTCAGTTTTACTGTTGGGGGATGTTTGTATTTTTATTTGCTAGGTAAAAGAGCTGATATCTTTGGGGCGATGCCCCGCAAAAGGCCCTTTTAAGGGCTATTGGCAGTTAAGTTTAGGCTAGGGGCTTTATTAATTTGGGAGCTTTTTTATTTTGATAGGGCTATTAGATTAGGAGTAATTAGCTTCAATATTTGATCATTTCCTTTTTATTTTGTGTAATTTAGTTAATTGTATTTGATTAATGTAATTTATTTAATTTTAGTGTAATGTTAGGTTTTACTGTAATACAGGTTAGGTTTTATTTTATAGGTAAATTTCTATTTATTTTAACTAGGTAGTTAGTAAATAGTTAATAAGTATTTAACCTTTTAACAACGTTATGCCATTCTATTCCATCATAATTACACTGGGCTTTTGAGCCGTTATGACGGAATAGAACATCATAGCCAATGGCTGTCCTGAAGCCTACTGCCCTTCCTGGATTTTTATCGCGGTCTGGAGGGCGTTCCTAGGGTTATAAGGACGACCTGCAGACCCGATTCAGTAATTGAAATCTGATTTCAATTTGTCTACATCAGAACAGTTGTTCCGATGTAGACACTTTAACCCTGGCAGGAACGGTTAATAACTAATCTACCTAGTTAAAATAAATACAAACTTACCTGTGAAATAAAAATAAAACATAAGCTAGCTACACTATAACTATTAGTTATATTGTAGCTAGCTTAGGTTTTATTTTACAGGTAAGTATTTATTTAGTTTTAAATAGGAATTATTTAGGTATTAATTGTAATTTTTATTAGGAATGAATTTAATTATGTCAAAGTTAGTGGGTGTTAGGGTTAGGGTTACGTTAGGGTTAGACTTATGGTTAGGTTTTGGGGTTAATAACTTTAGTATAGTGGCGGCGACATTGGGGGCAGCAGATTAGGGGTTAATAAGTGTAGTTAGCTGGCAGCGACATTGGGGGCAGCAGATTAGGGGTTAATAAGTGTAGTTAGGTGGTGGCGATTTTGGGGCAGCAGACTAGGGGTTAATAACACTAATGTAGGTTGCGGCGACATTGGGGGCGGCAGCAGATTAGGGGTTAATAAGTGTAGTTAGGTGGCGGCAATTTTTGGATGCAGCAGATTAGGGGTTGTTAATAAGTGTAATGTAGGTTGCAGCGATGTTGTGGGCAGCAGATTAGGGGTTAATAACAGTAATGTAGGTTGCGGCGAAGTTAGGGACAGCAGATTAGGGGTAAATAAGTGTATGTAGGTGGCAATGACATTGGGGCAGCAGATTAGGGGTTAATAATATTTAACTAGTGTTTGCGATGCGGGAGTGCGGTGGTTTAGGTATTAATATGTTTATTATAGTGGCGGCGATGTCCGGAGTGGCAAATTAGGGGTTAATCATTTTCTTTTAGTATTTGCGATGTGAGAGGGCCTCGGTTTAGGGGTTAATAGGTAGTTTATGGGTGTTAGTGTACTTTGTAACACTTTAGTTATGAGTTTTATGTTACAGCTTTGTAATGTAAAACTCATAACTACTGACTTTAGATGGCGGTACGGATCTTGTAGTTATAGAGTGTACTGCTCACTTTTTGGCCTCCCAGGCAAAACTCGTAATACCAGCGCTATGGAAGACCCATTGAAAAAGGACTTTTTAAAAAGTACGGTACTTACGTTGCGTGACGGCCAAAAAGGTGTGCGGTACACCTATACCTACAAGACTTGTAATAGCAGCGGTAGTTAAAAAGAGTCATAACAATGCTCTTTCACTCATTACGCACAACTCGTAATCTAGCTGAATAATAATTACCACCATGCAAATTTTAAAATGTGACCACTAATATCAATTTAAGGAAGATTTTTTAACTATTGTAGGTAATTATAAATGTAATACAAATAACTGAAATCATTATAAATTCATATCCTATACTATAAAAGGCCAAGTGTGTGTGTCCGAAGCTGTCATGCGCAGTAGAGACAGCACAAGGACAAACACACCTGGCCTTACAGTCCCTAAGTCTCTGCAGTGCGAGCAGAAGTGGGCGTGACCGAGCGTGGCCGGGGGTGTGGCCAAGAATGAAGGGGGCGTGGCCGAGTATGAGGACCGTGAAGGGGCGTGGTCGAGCATGAAGGGGCGGGGCCAGGCAGGCCGTGAAAGGCTGTGCAGTCTGAGAGCTCAAAACAGCTCAAAAGAGGGGAGAGAGGGGGTAGGGAAAAGATAAGAAAGGTGAGAGAGAGATAAAGAGGGGAGAGAGAGATCAAGAGGGGAGATAAAGAGAGAACAAGAGAGGGAGCAAAAGAGAGGGAGAGAGACAGCAAAAGAGAGGGGGAGGGAGAGCAAAAGATAGGGGAGAGAGAGAGATCAAAAGAGAGGGGGGAAGAGAGAGAGAGAGAGAGAGAGAGGGGGGAGGGGGGAGAGAGAGGGGGGAGAGAGAGAGGGGGGAGGAGAGAGAGAGGGGAGGAGAGAGAGAGAGGGGAGAGAGAGAGAGAGAGAGGGGGGGAGGGAGGGAGAGAGAGAGGGGGGAGGGGGAGAGAAAGAGGGGGGGGAGGGAGAGAAAGAGGGGGAGGGAGAGAAAGAGGGGGGAGGGAGAGAGAGGAGGAGGAGGGAGTGAGAGAGGGGAGGGGGAGTGAGAGAGAGAGGGGAGGGGGAGGGAGAGAGAGAGGAGAGGGAGAGAAAGAGAGGGGAGGGAGAGAGAGAGGGGAGAGAGAGAGAGGGGAGAGAGAGAGGGGAGGGAGAGAGAGAGGGGAGAGAGAGAGGGGGGGAGAGAGAGGGGGGAGAGAGAGAGGGGGGAGATAGAGAGAGGGGGGAGATAGAGAGGGGAGAGAGAGGAGAGAGAGAGGAGAGAGAGAGGGGAGAGAGAGGGAGAGAGAGGGGGAGAGGTAGAGAGGGGAGAGAGAGAGAGGGGAGAAATAGAGAGAGGGGGAGAGAGAGAGAGGGGGAGAGAGAGAGGGAGGAGAGAGAGAGGGGGGAGAGAGAGGGGAGAGAAAGAGAGAGGGGGGGAGAGAGGGGGGAGAGCGAGAGGGGGGAGAGAGAGAGGGGAGAGAGAGAGGGAGAGAGAGAGGAGAGAGAGAGAGAGAGGGGAGAGAGAGAGAGAGAGGGGAGAGAGAGAGATAGAGGGGAGAGAGAGAGAGAGAGGGGAGAGAGAGAGATAGAGGGGAGAGAGAGAGAGAGAGGAGAGATAGAGGGGAGAGAGAGAGAGATAGAGGGGAGAGAGAGGGGGAGAGAGAGAGGGGAGAGAGAGAGGGGGGAGAGAGACAGGGGAGAGAGAGAGCACAAAAGAGAGGGGGGAGAGAGAGCGCAAAAGAGAGGGGTGAGAGAGAGCGCAAAAGAGAAGGGTGAGAGAGAGAGCACAAAAGAGAGGGGGGGAGAGAGAGCGCAAAAGAGAGGGGGAGAGAGAGAGCGCAAAAGAGAGGGGGAGAGAGAGAGAGCAAAAGAGGGGGAGAGAGAGAGCGCAAAAGAGAGGGGGGAGAGAGAGTGCAAAAGAGGGGGGAGAGAGAGAGCTCAAAATAGAGGGGGAGAGAGAGAGCTCAAAAGAGATGTGGAGAGAGAGAGCTCAAAAGAGAGGGGGAAAGAAAGCGCAAAAGAGAGGGGGAGAGAGAGAGAGAGCAAAAGAGAGGGGGAGAGAGCACAAAAGAGGGAGGGAGAGAGAGCAAAAGAGGGGCAGAGAGAGCGCAAAAGAGAGGGGGGAGAGAGCTCAAAAGAGAGGGGGAGAGAAAGCGCAAAAGAGAGGGGGGAGAGAGAAAGAGAGAGCAAAAGAGAGGGGGAGGGAGAGAACGCAAGGGGTGGGACTGCTGTACCCTGCAAAAAATGGCCCGTGTGAATGGGCTTTACGACTAGTAGAATATATATTATGAAATTGTGACAGCTAATATTAAAACAATTTATGAAAGTGTATTAATTAAACGGTATCTACTTTGACAAAGTAGTACTAGACTAAAGCTAAATTTATACTGGCCAAACTAAAATAAAATTAGTAAGCATGCAAATAATAAAAGCAAGAAATAAATGATTAAATATTCATAATAGCTTTAAAATTAATGTAATCAGCTTTAACCCTACCTTTTTTCCTACAAAACTATTTTAACACAATATAAACATTTAAATAGCTCTCTGTCTTTAATATGATACACATTTTTTAGAATTTACTGTTTCTTTAATGTAAACTTAAAAGATGAATTCTGCATGTTCATCACAAAGTGCAATTACTAAAATAATTGCATTTCCATATAAGATCTTAATTTAACACCATAATGTTCAAGAAAGTTTTTGTCTGTCTCCTTTGCTAACTAGAAAAGTCCAAAACTGCAGCACTCCAAAGTATCAAAAAGACTTTATTTCAACAGACTACAGATGAAAAAATCCACAATGTTTTGGTCAGCAGACCTTAATCATGTAGAGTGCTGCTGTTCTGGATTTTTCTGATATTGCTGGGGTGAGTACAGTGCCCTTCAGCTTGCACCTATTGGCAGGAGTGCTGGACTTTCCTTGTTTTCTTCCTTTGCTAACTAACCATTTTGTCTGCAGATATTTGTTGATCATGTTTTCCCGTACAATAGTAGACTCTTGGTCCATCATAGACACTGGTGAAATGTGTTAATAAGTGAGTAGACTCTTGGTCCATCATAGACACTGGTGAAATGTGTTAATAAGTGCATCATTTGTTAGTTCTATAAATTATCAAACTTTTGCAATCTTTTTTTAATTGTAATCATTTTATTAGCATTCAAAATATTATATTCTCTCATAAAGAACTATAAGAACTTATTTGACTAATGTTTATATAAATTAGAGAAAAAATGCAGATGTCACCTAAATGCTGTTAAAATGTCAATTATTTTTTGTAGTCAGAGTATACATATTATTTTCAAATCCATGTCATACCAGCAAAAAATGATGATCCAACGCGTTTACTGTGCCACCAGACACACTTCCTCCTTCCACCATGCACACTTACTTTTAAGTGGACAATAACCTTTCTTATATACAACCTTAACTAGTAATAAGTTAATCATGTTTCTAACATTACTTCTATGACTTGTTTAGAGAATTGTATACTACTCTACCATTTTTGCAATAGGGTTACTGCTATTAGCATAGGAAGGATTTGTTATAAGTTAGACCAAGTGTGCTCAACCTGACATGAGTTATTCATATTTTATATTCCAAGGTTCTTCCCATAGAAGAAAATGTTTTTTATTTAAATATATATTTATCTTTCACAATCAGGCACTCTCTGGACTTGAAACGTTTATTAGAATATTATGAGTGCTGGGCCCTGATTTGATGAGTATATATATATATATATATATATATATATATATATATATATATATATATATATATATATACAGGTATAGCTATATACAGATAAGCATAACTGAGCATAACTAAGATATTGTGAGACTGAAACGTTGTGCATTTTAATGTGGGAACCTGTTGTATCTAAATAACCATCAGTTTTAATTAAAAAGTTTGTTTCAACTAATATCTGTGTATGCATTACCAAGGTTCACTGCCTGTGAACCTTGTCCATCCTAATGTTATTAAATGGGGGCCTATTTGTTTAGTGAAGATGATAGGTGAGTATGTGAGTCAAACTAATGAAGTGTTTATTAGTTATAGGTTAAGGAAAGAGAATTTTCCTCTATGGGTTAATGACTAGAATTAAGAAAGGAGCTTCAGTAAAGCTCTCTAATATAGACATTTTGTTTTCACATTTTTGTTTCTCTAATCAAATGCAAATGTATTCCAGCTACTTTGTAGTCATCAGTTAACGTTACTTTTAGCTGTATTCTGAGCAGTGTTCTAGATCTCCTTTGCATACAACGCACTGTCAGTTTGACCTTCTTGGTTATTTCCTTGTAAATGCATTATCATCAAAGTTCCTGAACAGACAATTTTATGCTTCCTACTATTAATGTTACAAGACCATGACTTCTGATTGGTGTCAAGCTTTATTCAGAAAAAGTACTCATTTTGGACAAGTGCAAAAGTTTAATTCAGACACAGAATAATAAGTATTTAATACATATATTAAACGTACTATAAAAGTTTAAAAATGATTATACAACTTCCACGGTTCTCAGCTTGTATGAATTTGAATTGCTGATATTCTGTCAGGAAAGTCTGAGCAAGTCTGTGAAGCTAAAGGAAGTGCTTAAAGTATTTTTAATGAATAAAATTAATTGGCTTTTGATTGGCATTGATTAGCTTTTAACCCATGAAATTCATTTGCAAAAAACATATAATTCTTAAAGTAAACAAATAATAATGAGAACAATAATAATAAAAATAATATTCTGTAATATCAATAATAATAGTTGCTTTAATTTCTTTGATAATAAAGCAATTGTAATTACAAATATTGTGACCCATTTACTATGTATAAACACGTTTATATCACATTTAATATATTAAAAGCAGTAAACTAAAAGAATATTGCAGCTACAAATTAAATGGCTATTTGTAAAGTCAAGTAACTATTTTCAAAGGGTTGCACACAATAAGAATCAGAGGGACCTAATATACTTAGCTTCTTTCATAAAGCCATATTGCCTAGGTTCCATCTAACTCAGCTACAGAAAATTCCAGCTACAACTTCTTTTTCTCATTGGTAATTATGAGTATCCATAAATGGACAGCCACCAGAATGATAAGAGTATGGTTGGGGTTAGTCGGTTGCTGGGTTACAGGGGACTATGAAAAAGAGGGGATTGGGTATTAATGTTTGGCCAGGATTGGATTGCCATTACAATTAGTGATGTCGCGAATGCGAACTTCCACAAAAGTTTGAGAACTGGCGAACCGGGCGAACCGCCATTGACTTTAATTGGCAGGCAAATTTTAAAACCCACAGGGACTCTTTCTGGCCACAAAAGTGATGGAAAAGTTGTTTCAAGGGGACTAACACCTGGACTGTGGCATGCCGGAGGGGGATCCATGGCAAAACTCCCATGGAAAATTACATAGTTGATGCAGAGTCTGTTTTTAATCCATAAAGGGCATAAATCACCTAAAATTCCTAAATTGTTTGGAATAACGTGCTTTAAAACATCAGGTATGATGTTGTATAGTTCATGTAGTGTAAGGGTTACGCCCGCTTCACAGTGACAGACCAAACTCCACGTTTAACGCATAGTGATGTCCCGAACTGTTCGCCCGCGAACGGTTCACGGCAAACTCAGCTTGTTCGCGTTCACCGCTGCGGGCGAACACATGCGATGTTCGATCCACCCCCTATGTGTCATCATTGAGGAAACATTGACTCTGTATGTCACAGCCTTATGACACATTAGAGCCAATCAGCATCAGACACTCCCTCACAGACCCTCCCAGCTACTGGGCAGCAGCCATTTTAGACTCATAACGACCTTGCTTTCTTAGTGAGAGGACGTTTTGTGTTGCTGCTGCTGACATTATAGGGAAATAGATAGCTAGGCTAGTGTATTTAGTGTCCACTACAGTCCTGAAGGACTCATCTCATCTCTGCTGCAAGGACAGCACCCCAAAAAGCCCTTTTTAGGGCTATAACTTCAGCCATTTTTTTTTTCCTTAGTATTTTTATTAGCATTTGCCTGGCTTTCAGCCTGTGTGTGAGGCTCACAGCAAATCAGCATATGCTGTGATTAGTGCCACCACTGATATCTGCCTAACAACATTAGTTTAAATTTAACCAACAAAAATTTGAAATTATTTTGCTAGTGTAATTTATTTTCATTTTCTATCAGGCCTGTGTCACACAGCATATACTCTGGTTCATTGCTCTGTGCCAGCCACCAGTGGTCATATCCGCTTATAACATTATTTTAAATTTAAAAAAAAACTTTTAAATCATTTTGCTAGTGTAATCTAATTTCATTTTCTATCAGGCCTGTGTCTGTCAGGCTCACACATTTTATACTTCAGTTTTTTTCAGTCTTTTGGTTAATTGCTCTGTGCCAGCCACCACTCATATCTGCTTCGCCTTATTTTAAATTTAAAAAAGAAAACTTTTAAATTATTTTGTTAGTGTAATCTAATATCATTTTCTATCAGGCCTGTGGGTTTTGCTGACTTACAGAGCATACTGTGTTTAATTGCTGCCCTCCCTAGTCTATCAGCCACGACTCATATGTGTTTAACCTTTTTTTAAATTCCCAAAAAAACTAACTTTAAATAATTTTGCTAGTGTAATCTAATTGTATTTTCTATCAGGCCTGTGTGTATCTGACTTACAGAGCCTACTGTTTTTAATTGCTGCCCTTCCAAGGCTATCAGCCATGACTCATATGTGCTTAACCTTTTTCTTTAAATTAAAAAAAAAATCTTTAAATCATTATACTAGTGTAATCTAATTTTATTTTCTATCAGGCCTGTGTCTAACTGTCTATCTGATTTACAGAGCATACTGTTGTTAATTGCTGCCCTACGTAGCAGCCAGCCAGTGCCACCACTCATATCTGCTTAACATTATTTTAATATTAAAATATAAACTTTTAAATTATATTGCTAGTGTAATCTAACTTCATTTTCTATCAGACCTGTGTTTTTCTCACTTACACAGCATACTGTGTTAAATTGCTGCCCTACCTACCAGCCACAACTCATATCTGCTTTACATTATATTAAAGTAAAAAAAAAAATTTAAATCATTTTGCTAGTGTAATTTAATTTCTTTTTCCATCAGGCCTGTGTGTTTCTGGCCCACATCATATAGTGTTACACAGTTTATATATTTTTTTTTTCCACCACTTATATCTGGTGTAACAACATTAGTGTAAATTTTATTTAATTTTTTTTTAACATCAGTCCTCTTCTAGTGTTATTAAATTTTAGTAGCCAGGCTGCCATTAGTGCCAGCCTGTATGTCAGGCTGCCAGCATATACTGTGCCTACTTCCATCCTCAGTGCCAGTCCACCACTCCTATTTGTTGTAACATAACATTAAATGTTTTAAAAAAAATGTTTACATCTCTCTTCGAGTGTTATTTAATATAAGTTCACAGGTCAGCCTGCCACCACTAGTGCCAGCCTGTGTGCCAGGCCCACTTGCCAACTAGTTAACCAATCACAGTTGTTGTAACAGTATTGTTAATATTTAAAATTAAAAATTGTTTGATTGTGAATCATCAGTTTGCTCGTGCCATTGACTTGCACTTTCCTCCTGCCTGACAGCCTGTGTGCCAGGCCCACTTGCCAACTAGTTACACCAATCATAGTTGTTGTAACAGTATTGTTAATATTTAAAATTAAACATTGTTCGATTGTGAATCATCAGTTTGCTGGTGCCATTGAATTGCAATTTCCTCCTGCCTGCCAGCCTGTGTGCCAGGCCCAACTAGCCAATTAGTGCCACCAATCATATTTCTTGTAACAGTATTGAAAAAATTGTAAATCATCACTTTTTTGACTGTGAATCTGCAGTCTACTAGTGCCCTTGAATTGCATTTTCCTCCTGCCTGCCAGCCTGTGTGCCAGGCCGACTTGCCAACTAGTTACACCAATCATATTTGTTGTAACAGTATTGTTAATATTTAAAATTAAAAATTGTTAGATTGTGATTGTGAATCATCAGTTTGCTTGTGCCATTGAATTGCACTTTCCTCCTGCCTGCCATCCTGTGTGCCAGGCCCAACTAGCCAATTAGTGCCACCAATCATATTTCTATTAACAGTATTGAAAAAATTGTAAATCATCACTTTTTTGACTGTGAATCTGCAGTCTACTAGTGCCCTTGAATTGCATTTTCCTCCTGCCTGCCAGCCTGTGTGCCAGGCCGACTTGCCAACTAGTTACACCAATCATATTTGTTGTAACAGTATTGTTAATATTTAAAATTAAAAATTGTTAGATTGTGATTGTGAATCATCAGTTTGCTCGTGCCATTGAATTGCACTTTCCTCCTGCCTGCCAGCCTGTGTGCCAGGCCCAACTAGCCAATTAGTGCCACCAATCATATTTCTAGTAACAGTATTGAAAAAATTGTAAATCATCACTTTTTTGACTGTGAATCTGCAGTCTACTAGTGCCCTTGAATTGCATTTTCCTCCTGCCTGCCAGCCTGTGTGCCAGGCCGACTTGCCAACTAGTTTACACCAATCATAATTGTAGTAACAGTATTGTTAATATTTAAAATTAAAAATTGTTAGATTGTGATTGTGAATCATCAGTTTGCTCGTGCCATTGAATTGCACTTTCCTCCTGCCTGCCAGCCTGTGTGCCAGGCCCAACTTGCCAATTAGTGCCACCAATCATTTTTCTATTAACAGTATTGAAAAAATTGTAAATCATCACTTTTTTGACTGTGAATCTGCAGTCTACTAGTGCCCTTGAATTGCATTTTCCTCCTGCCTGCCAGCCTGTGTGCCAGGCCGACTTGCCAACTAGTTACACCAATTATATTTGTTGTAACAGTATTGTTAATATTTAAAATTAAAAATTGTTAGATTGTGATTGTGAATCATCAGTTTGCTTGTGCCATTGAATTGCACTTTCCTCCTGCCTGCCAGTCTGTGTGCCAGGCCGATTTGCCAACTAGTTACACCAATCATATTTGTTGTAACAGTTTTGTTAATATTTTAAATTAAAAATTGTTAGATTGTGATTGTGAATCATCAGTTTACTCGTGCCATTGAATTGCACTTTCCCCCTGCCTGCCAGCCTGTGTGCCAGGCCCAACTAGCCAATTAGTGCCACCAATCATATTTCTAGTAACAGTATTGAAAAAATTGTAAATCATCACTTTTTTGACTGTGAATCTGCAGTCTACTAGTGCCCTTGAATTGCATTTTCCTCCTGCCTGCCAGCCTGTGTGCCAGGCCAATTTGCCAACTAGTTACACCAATCATATTTGTTCTAACAGTATTGCTAATATTTAAAATTTTAAATTGTTAGATTGTGATTGTGAATCATCAGTTTGCTCGTGCCATTGAATTGCACTTTCCTCCTGCCTGCCAGCCTGTGTGCCAGGCCCAACTAGCCAATTAGTGCCACCAATCATATTTCTTGTAACAGTATTGAAAAAATTGTAAATCATCACTTTTTTTACTGTGAATCTGCAGTCTACTAGTGCCCTTGAATTGCATTTTCCCCCTGCCTGCCAGCCTGTGTGCCAGGCCGACTTGCCAACTAGTTACACCAATCATATTTGTTGTAACAGTATTGTTAATATTTAAAATTAAAAATTGTTAGATTGTGATTGTGAATCATCAGTTTGCTTGTGCCATTGAATTGCACTTTCCTCCTGCCTGCCAGCTAGTGTGCCAGGGCCAACTAGCCAATTAGTGCCACCAATCATATTTCTATTAAAACAGTATTGAAAATATTGTAAATCATCACTTTTTTGACTGTGAATCTGCAGTCTACCAGTGCCCTTGAATTGCTTTTTCCTCCTGCCTGGCAGCCTGTGTGCCAGGCCGACTTGCCAACTAGTTACACCAATCATATTTGTTGTCACAGTATTATTAATATTTAAAATTAAAAATTGTTAGATTGTGATTGTGAATCATCAGTTTGCTCGTGCCATTGAATTGCACTTTCCTCCTGCCTGCCAGCCTGTGTGCCAGGCCCACTAGCCAACTACTGCCACCAATCATATTTCTGGTAATTGAAAAAAAATTAAATCATAACTTTTTGGACTGTGAATCATCAGTCTCCTAGTGCCATTGAATTGCACTTTCCTCCTGCCTGCCAGTCTGTGTGCCAGGCCGATATGCCAACTAGTTACACCAATCATATTTGTTGTAACAGTTTTGTTAATATTTTAAATTAAAAATTGTTAGATTGTGATTGTGAATCATCAGTTTACTCGTGCCATTGAATTGCACTTTCCTCCTGCCTGCCAGCCTGTGTGCCAGGCCCACTAGCCAACTACTGCCACCAATCATATTTCTGGTAATTGAAAAAAAATTAAATCATAACTTTTTGGACTGTGAATCATCAGTCTCCTAGTGCCATTGAATTGCACTTTCCTCCTGCCTGCCAGCCTGTGTGCCAGGCCCAACTAGCCAATTAGTGCCACCAATCATATTTCTAGTAACAGTATTGAAAAAATTGTAAATCATCACTTTTTTGACTGTGAATCTGCAGTCTACTAGTGCCCTTGAATTGCATTTTCCTCCTGCCTGCCAGCCTGTGTGCCAGGCCAATTTGCCAACTAGTTACACCAATCATATTTGTTCTAACAGTATTGTTAATATTTAAAATTTTAAATTGTTAGATTGTGATTGTGAATCATCAGTTTGCTCGTGCCATTGAATTGCACTTTCCTCCTGCCTGCCAGCCTGTGTGCCAGGCCCAACTAGCCAATTAGTGCCACCAATCATATTTCTTGTAACAGTATTGAAAAAATTGTAAATCATCACTTTTTTTACTGTGAATCTGCAGTCTACTAGTGCCCTTGAATTGCATTTTCCCCCTGCCTGCCAGCCTGTGTGCCAGGCCGACTTGCCAACTAGTTACACCAATCATATTTGTTGTAACAGTATTGTTAATATTTAAAATTAAAAATTGTTAGATTGTGATTGTGAATCATCAGTTTGCTTGTGCCATTGAATTGCACTTTCCTCCTGCCTGCCAGCTAGTGTGCCAGGGCCAACTAGCCAATTAGTGCCACCAATCATATTTCTATTAAAACAGTATTGAAAATATTGTAAATCATCACTTTTTTGACTGTGAATCTGCAGTCTACCAGTGCCCTTGAATTGCATTTTCCTCCTGCCTGGCAGCCTGTGTGCCAGGCCGACTTGCCAACTAGTTACACCAATCATATTTGTTGTCACAGTATTATTAATATTTAAAATTAAAAATTGTTAGATTGTGATTGTGAATCATCAGTTTGCTCGTGCCATTGAATTGCACTTTCCTCCTGCCTGCCAGCCTGTGTGCCAGGCCCACTAGCCAACTACTGCCATCAATCATATTTCTGGTAATTGAAAAAAAATTAAATCATAACTTTTTGGACTGTGAATCATCAGTCTCCTAGTGCCATTGAATTGCAGTTGTCTGCCTGCCAGCGTGTGTGCCAGGCCCACTTGCCGTTTCCAACTAGTGCCACCAATCATATTTGTTCTAACAGTATTGTCAATTTTTGGTAAAAACGATTTTTGGACTAAGAAGCATGACTCAGCTAGTTTAATCTAATTGCAGTTGCCTTCCTCCCAGCGTGTGTGCCAGACAGGCCCATTTGCCAACTAGTGCCAACAATCATATTTGTTGTAACAGTACTTCTAATATTTAAAAAATAAACATTTTTGACTTTGAAACATCAGTCTTTTTGTTTGCTGTCAGTCTCACAGCGTATACTGTGCCCACTTGCCCAGTGCCACCACTCATAATTTGTGTAATAGTATTGTAAGTGTACATTTTTTAAAAAAATGACAGGCAGAGGCAGGCCACCCCGCAGGTTCCGTGGTCGTGGTCGTGGTGCTGTGATTCCTTTAGACCCTACAAATATGCACATTGTTCAGACGCCGGGTGCCAGGGGGGACGCGAAAAGTTCTGAGGAGGACCTAGTTGAATGGCTAACACAGGACACCCAATCTTCTACAGCTTCCGCTCCTAATCCTCCTAACCTTGATGCACCATCCACCTCCAGCTGTGCTTTGGGCACGTCTCAAGTGACCAGTGCCACTCGCCCGCCTGTCGCCACCACCAACACTAGCACCACAGCCGCTTCACTTGATCTGTCACAGGAGTTATTGACACATCAGTTGGAAGAAATGAGTGATGCGCAACCATCATTGACAGAGGATGTAGATAACAGTGATATGTCTCAGTCAGGCAGCATTACAGACATGGAGGTACAGTATGATGATGATGATGATGATGTTGTACCCGCTGCTGCTTCCTTTCTTGATGTGTCAGATACAAGTGAAGCGGCTGATGATGATGTGTCGGTGGATGTCACGTGGGTGCCTGCTAGAAGAGAAGAAGAAGAGGGGGAAAGTTCAGATGGGGAGACAGAGAGGAGGAGGAGGAGACGAGTTGGAAGCAGGGGGAGGTCATTGCAAGGAGCTAGTGGCACAGTCAGACAGCATGCATCGGCACCCGGGGTCAGCCAGACAGCATGCCGATGCCCATCAACGCATGCTGTTGCCACCACCAGAATGCCGTCATCGCAGAGCTCAGCAGTGTGGCATTTTATTTGTGTGTCTGCCTCTGACAACAGCGATGCCATTTGTAACCTGTGCCAAAAGAAACTCGTGGGAAGTCCAACACCCACCTAGGTACAACTGCTTTGCGAAGGCACATGGTCTCCCATCACAAACGCCGATGGGAAGAACACATGAGTAGAAATAGCACACAAACTGAAAGCCGCCCTCCTCCTCCTGCTCCAGCATCTTCAGCCATGTCAACCACTGCTGTCCTCCTTGACCCTTCTCAACCATCCTCCACTGAGTCTCTCTTACGTAGCAGTTCCTGGTAATCTGCCCACAGTCAGCTGTTTGTCAAGGACATGTTTGAGTGTAAGAAGCCAATTTCTCAAAGTCACCCCATTGCCCGGCATCTGACAGCTGGCTTGTCTGAACTCTTAGCCTGCCAGCTTTTACCAAGCATGCTGGTGGAGTCTGATGCTTTCCAAAAATTTGTATCTATTGGGACACCGCAGTGGAAGGTACCTGGCAGAAATTTCTTTTCACAAAAGGCAATCCCAAACCTGTACTCTGTTGTTCGAAAGGAAGTTATGGCATGTCTGGCACACAGCATTGGGGCAAGGGTCCATATGACCACGGATAGCTGGTCTGCAAAGCATGGTTAGGGCAGGCATATCACCTACACTGCACATTGGGTAAACCTGCTGACGTCTGACAAGCATGGAATGCGTGTCTCTGCAGAAGAGTTGGTGACACCGCCACGACTTGCAGGCAGGCCTGCTGCTACCTCCTCTACTACTCCTACTCCATCCTCTTCCATAACCTCTTCCATAACCTCTTCCTCGGCTGAGTCCTCTTCTGCTTCTGCGTCTTGCTCCAAATCAATGGCACCTCCCAGCTCCCCAGGTACTATTCCACATCCCGGGTACGGCAGTGTCACGCTACCTTGGGGTTGACTTGCCTGAAAGCGGATAGTCACACCGCAGCAGCACTCCTGACCTCCCTGAACGCACAGGTGGATCAGTGGCTGACTCCGCACCAACTGGAGATTGGCAAGGTTGTTTCTGACAATGGAAGTAATTTGGTGGTGGCATTGAAATTGGGCAAGTTGACACATGTGCTGTGCATGGCACATGTGTGTAATCTGATTGTACAACGATTTGTCCATAAGTACCCAGGCTTACAGGACGTCCTGAAGCAGGCCAGGAAGGTGTGTGGCCATTTCCGGCGTTCCTACACAGCCATGGCACACTTGTCCGATATCCAGAGTCGAAACAACCTGCCAGTGAGGCGCTTGATTTGCGACAGCCCGACACGGTGGAATTCAACACTCCTAATGTTTGACCGCCTGCTCCAACAAGAAAAAGCTGTTAATGAGTATTTGTATGACCGGGGTGCTAGGACAGCCCTGGGGATCTGGGGATTTTTGCCAAATTACTGGACGCTCATGCGCAATGCCTGTAGGCTCATGCGTCCTTTTGAGGAGGTGACAAACCTTGTCAGTCGCACCGAAGGCACCATCAGCGACATCATACCATTTGTTTTCTTCCTGGAGCGTGCCCTACGAAGAGTGCTGGATCAGGCCGTAGATGAGCGTGAAGAGGAAGAGTTGTGGTGTCCATCACCCCCACAAACAGCCTTATCAGCATTGCTTGCTGAACCTGTGGCAACGCAGGAAGAGGATTGTGAGGAAGAGGAGTCAGAGGAGGAATGTGGCTTTGAGGAGGAGGAGGAGGAGGAGGAAGAAGACCGAGCACAACAGGCATCCCAGGGTGCTCGTTGTTGTCACCTCTCTGGTACCCGTGGTGTTGTACGTGGCTGGGGGGAAGAAGATACCGTCAGGGAGATCAGTGAGGATGAGGAACGGGACATGATTATCTCTGCATCCAACCTTGTTCAAATGGGTTCTTTCATGCTGTCGTGCCTGTTGAGGGACCCTCGTATAAAAAAGCTGAAGGAGAATGACCTGTACTGGGTGTCCACGCTCCTAGACCCCTGGTATAAGAATAAAGTGCCTGAAATGTTACCAAATTCCCGCTAGTCGGAAAGGATGGAGCATTTTAAAAATAAATTAAAAAATATGCTTTACACAGCGCATAAGGGTGATGTCACAGCACAATGGGAATGTAACAGGGGAAGAGATGACAGTAATCCTCCTCTTCCTCCCACGACCATGGCGGCAAGGACAGGATGCTTTCCTGACATCTTGTTGATGGAGGACATGCGTACCTTTTTAACTCCCATGCATCGCCAGAGCCTTTCGGGATCCAGCCTCAGAGAAAGACTCAACTGACAGGTAGCAGACTACCTAGCATTAACTGCGGATCTCGACACTCTGAGGAGCGATGGACCCCTTGACTACTGGGTGTGCAGTCTTGACCTGTGGCCTGAGCTATCCCAATTTGCAATGGAACTTCTGGCCTGCCCCGCTTCAAGTGTCCTGTCCGAAAGGACCTTCAGTGCAGCAGGAGGTTTTGTCACTGAGAAGAGAAGTCGCCTAGGTCAAAAAAGCCTTGACTATCTCACCTTTATTAAAATGAATGAGGGATGGATGCCGAAGGGACTGACATTGGGCGATACATTTGAGTAAAAAAGGCCTGATGATGAGATCTGGTACACACGCTTGCTTTTTTTTTCTTATAATGCAGGATGACTTGCGTGACTTATCCGCCAACAACTAGTGTTCAAGACGCAAGGTTTTAGGGCACTTTCTAACTGTTTAACAAACATCAATTTTTCTGGCCCCTGCTACAGCAACGGCTACAACAATACCCAATTTTTCATTCAATTGTACATGCCTAATCTTTCTGTCCTCTGCTGCTGCTCTGAGGGTACAAAACTCAAAGGAAAAAATAAGGCACATAACAGTGATTAACACACCACTCATATCTGATGGACCATTAAGTTTCACGCGCAGTGCCCCAAATTCGAAGGAGGAGGCCAGAAAAAGCATCTTTATCCGTTTCTTGGTTGCTCTAAATTATCTCCGGGTTCCATCTATGCCATACCTGTACTCTATTGTGCAAAAGGGTGGCATATGTGGTGTTTCATGCTGTTGTGCCTATTGAGGGTCGTGGCCCATGGTATTAAAAGGCTGAAGGAGAACGACCTGTAATGGGTGTCCAAGCACATTTTTTGTAAAATGTTCCCGGTTCCTCTCAATTATCTCCGGGTTCCTAAAATCAATGCCATACCTGTACTCGATTGTGCAAAAGGATGGCATATGTCCTCTTTCCTGCTGTTGTTTCTGTTGAGGGTCCTGGACCCTCTTATAAAAAGGCTGAAGGAGAACGACGTGTACTGGGTGTCCAATAAATTTTTTTGTTCAATTTCCCGGTTCGTAAAACTTTTCTCCGGGTTTCTAAAATCAATGCCGTACCTGTACTCTATTGTTCAAAAGGATGCAAAATGTCCGCTTTCCAGCTGTTGTTTATGTTGAGGGTCCTGGACCCTCTTATAAAAAGGCTGAAGTAGAAAGAAGTGTACTGGGTGTCCAATCATTTTTTTGGTTCAATTTCCCGGTTGCAACAAAATATCTCAGGGTTTCTAAAATCAATGCCTTACCTGTAATCTATTGTTCAAAAGGATGCCATATGTCCTCTTTCCTGCTGTTGTTTCGGTTGAGGGTCCTGGACCCTCTTATAAAAAGGCCTAAGGATAAAGAAATGTACTGGGTGTCCAATCAATGTTTTTTTCTATTTCCTGTTTCATAAAAATTATCTCTTGGTTTCTAAAATCAATGCCTTACCTGTAATCTATTGTTCAAAAGGATGCCATATGTCCTCTTTCCTGCTGTTGTTTTGTTTGAGGGTCCTGGAACCTCTTATAAAAAGGCCTAAGGATAAAGAAGTGTACTGGGTGTTCAATCAATGTTTTTTTCTATTTCCCGTTTCATAAAAATTATCTCTGGGTTTCTAAAATCAATGCCTTAACTGTAATCTATTGTTCAAAAGGATGCCATATGTCCTCTTTCCTGCTGTTGTTTCTGTTGAGGGTCCTGGAGCCTCTTATAAAAAGTCTGAAGTAGAAAGAAGTGTACTGGGTGTCCATCCAATCATTTTTTGGGTTCAATTTCCCTGTTCATAAAAATTATCTCAGGGTTTCTAAAATCAATGACTTACCTGTAATCTATTGTTCAAAAGGATGCCATATGTCCTCTTTCCTGCTGTTGTTTCGGTTGAGGGTCCTGGACACTCTTATAAAAAGGCCTAAGGATAAAGAAGTGTACTGGGTGTCCAATCAATGTTTTTTTCTATTTCCCATTTCATAAATATTATCTGTTGGTTTCTTAAATCAATGCCTTACCTGTAATCTATTGTTCAAAAGGATGCCATATGTCCTCTTTCTTGCTGTTGTTTTGTTTGAGGGTCCTGGACCCTCTTATAGAAAGGCCGAAGGAGAAAGAAGTGTACTGGGTGTCCAATCAATGTTTTTTTCTATTTCCCGTTTCCAAAAATTATCACTGGGTTTCTAAAATCAATGCTTTACCTTTACTCTATTTTTCAAAAGGATGCCATATGTCCTCTTTCCTGCTGCTGTTTCGATTGAGGGTCCTGGACCCTCTTATAAAAAGGCCTAAGGATAAAGAAGTGTACTGGGAAGTGTACTGGGTGTCCAATAATTTTTTTGGTTCAATTTCCCGGTTGCAACAAATTATCTCAGGGTTTCTAAAATCAATGCCTTACCTGTAATCTATTTTTCAAAAGGATGTTATATGTCGTCTTTCCTGCTGCTGTTTCTGTTGAGGGTCCTGGACCCTCTTATAAAAAGGCCGAAGGAGAAAGAAGTGTACTGGGTGTCCAATCAATGTTTTTTTTTTCTATTTCCTGTTTCCTAAAAATTATCTCCGGGTTTCTAAAATCAATGCTGTACCTGTACTATATTGTTCAAAAGGATGCCATATGTCCTCTTTCCTACTGTTGTTTCTGTTGAGGGTCCTGGACCCTCTTATAAAAAGGCTGAAGTAGAAAGAAGTGTACTGGGTGTCCAATCATTTTTTTGGTTCAATTTCCCGGTTGCAACAAATTATCTCAGGGTTTCTAAAATCAATGCCTTACCTGTAATCTATTGTTCAAAAGTATGCCATATGTCCTTTTTCCTGCTGTTGTTTTTGTTGAGGGTCCGGGACCCTCTTATAAAATGGTCGAAGGAGAACGACCTGTACTGTACTGGGTGTCCAAGCATGGTTTTTAGTTCAATTTCACGGTTCCTAAAAATTATCTCCTGGTTTCTAAAATCAATGCCTTACCTGTAATCTATTGTTCAAAAGGATGCCATATGTCCTCTTTCCTGCTGTTGTTTCTGTTGAGGGTCCTGGACCATCTTATAAAAAGGCAGAAGGAGAAAGAAGTGTACTGGGTGTCCAATCAATGTTTTTTTCTATTTCCTGTTTCCTAAAAATTATCTCCGGGTTTCTAAAATCAATGCCTTACCTGTAATCTATTGTTCAAAAGGATGCCAAATGTCCTTTTTCCTGCTGTTGTTTTTGTTGAGGGTCCGGGACCCTCTTATAAAATGGTCGAAGGCGAACGACCTGTACTGTACTGGGTGTCCAAGCATGGTTTTTAGTTCAATTTCACGGTTCCTAAAAATTATCTCCGTGTTCCTAAAATCAATGCCATACCTGTACTCTATTGTTCAAAAGGATGGCATAGGTGGTGTTTCCTGCTGTTGTGGCTGTTGAGGTTCGTGGGCCATCGTATAAAACGGCTGAAGGAGAACGACCTGTACTGCCTTGCTGCTCCTTTTAGGCAGGCCATCTCTTTGCATACATGCCCACAGACTCTGTAATGGATGCCTCTTTTAGGGAGAGGTGCAGCCATAATGCAGGGTCAGAACCTCTGCCTGCAACTGTTATACTCGATTTTGCCAAAGGAAGTAACCTTACCATGGTTCCCTGACCGCATGTCTTGTTGTTATATTTTGTTGAGGGTAATCATGATGGCCATGTAGACCATCCCGAGAGGCCTGGAAGTAACAGGGATTAAAGTGCTAAGAATAGTACTAATTTACACAACCGAGTTAGCAATGTGTCTTAGTCCAAGACCGCATGCCTTTTTTTTTGGTTTGGTGCGGCTAATCATGCAGGCCATATAAACCTCCCACCATTCAGTGTTGTAACAGGTATTAAACAAATAAGAACAGTACTACCAAAATAAAGCCAATTAACAGGCTTTGAAGAGCCAAGGTTTTATTGTTGTACTATGTTAGGCTAAATATGATGGCCATGTAGACCACCCCCGAGAGGCCTGGAAGTAACAGGGATGAAAGTGCTAAGAATAGTACTACTTGAAACAACCGAGTTAGCCATGGGTCTTAGTCCAAGACCGCTTGGCTTTTTTTTGGGTTGGTTGCGGCTAATCATGCAGGCCATATAGACCTGCCACCATTCGGTGTTGTATCAGGTATTAAACTAATAAGAACAGTACTACCAAAATACAGCGAATTAACGGGCTATCAAGAGCCAAGGTTTTATTGTTGTATTTTGTTAGGCTAATCATGATGGCCATGTAGACCACCCCCAAGGGGCCTGGAAGTAACAGGGATGAAAGTGCTAAGAATAGTACTACTTGAAACAACCGAGTTAGCCATGGGTCTTAGTCCAAGACCGCTTGGCTTTTTTTTGGGTTGGGTGCGGCTAATCATGCAGGCCATATAGACCTGCCGGCATTCGGTGTTGTATCAGGTATTAAACTAATAAGAACAGTACTACCAAAATACAGCGAATTAACGGGCTATCAAAAGCCAAGGTTTTATTGTTGTATTTTGTTAGGATAATCATGATGGCCATGTAGACCATCCCCGAGAGGCCTGGAAGTAACAGGGATGAAAGTGCTAAGAATAGTACTACTTTTTAAACAACCGAGTTAGCCATGGGTCTTAGTCCAAGACCGCATGGCTTTTTTTGGGTTGGGTGCGGCTAATCATGCAGGTCATATAGACCTCCCACAATTCGGTGTTGTAACAGGTATTAAACTAATAACAACAGTACTAATTAACACAACCTAGTTACCATGGGTCCCAGAACATATGTTTTATTATTATATTTTGTAAGGGTAATCATGCAGGCCATATAGACCTCCCCCGATAGGGTGAGTAACAGGTATTGAAATGCTAAGAACAGTACTACTTAACACAAACTTACCATGGGTCCCAGAGCATATGTCTTATTATTATATTTTGTTAGGGTAATCATGCAGGCCATATAGACCTCCCCCGATAGGGTGAGTAACAGGTATTAAAATGCTAAGAACAGTACTACTTAACACAACGTTACCATGTGTCCCAGAACCAGAGCAGATGTCTTATTATTATATTTTGTATGGGTAATCATGCAGGCCGTATAGACCTCCCCCGAGGAGATTAAAGTGCTAAGAATAGTACTACATAAAACAAAACCTAGTTACCATGGGTCCCAGAACGCATGTCTTATTATTATATTTTGTCAGGGTAATCAGGCAGGCCATATAGAGCTCCCCCAATAGGGGGGGGGTAACAGGGATTAAAGTGCTAAGAAAAGTACTAATTAAAACAAGCTAGTTACCATGGGTCCAACACCGCGTGTCTTGTTGTTATACTTTGTCAGGGTAATCATGCAGGCCATATAGACCTCCCACGATAGGGGGAGTTACAGGGCTGAAAGTGCTAAGAATAGTACTACTTAACGCAACCTAGTTACCATGGGTCCCAGACCGCTTGTTTAATTTTTATACTTTGTCAGAGTAATTATATATCTAACAAATCTATCTATTTATTTTCTGTCAATTCTATCTAACTATCAATCTATGTATATCTATCTATCCTATCTATCTATGTTCTGTCCGGACTATTTTTTCAGACAGCCACTTGTGTTTTGGACAAATTTGAAGTAGGAGGACAGACCAATCACAGGGATTAAACAGTGAAGAATAGTAATACTTAAGAAAACCTAGTTATACCAGAACCACCATGGGTCCCAGACCGCATGTTTTGTTATTATAGTTTGTCAGGGTAATCATGCAGGCCATAGAGACCTCCCCCGATAGGGAGAGTAACAGGGATTAAAGTGCTTTGAAAAGTACTACTTAACACAACCTAGTTACCATGGGTCCCAGGCCGCGTGTCTTGTTGTTATACTTTGTCAGGGTAACAATGCAGGCCATATAGACCTCCCCCGATAGGAGGAGTTACAGGGATGAAAGTGCTAAGAATAGTACTACTTTACACAACCGAGTTACCATGGGTCCCAGAACGCATGTTTAATTATTATACTTTGTCAGGGTAGTTATATATTTAACAAATCGATCTAATTCTCTTCTATTGATTCTATCTAACTATCAATCTATGTATATCTATCTATCCTATCTATCTATCTATCTATCTTCTATCCAGACTGTTTGGAGACAGCCACTTGTGTTTTGGACAAATTTTAAGTAGGAGGACAGACCAATCACAGGGATTAAACTGCGAAGAATAATAATACTTAAGAAAACCTAGTTATACCAGTACCACCATGGGTCCCAGACCGCATGTTTTGTTGTTATACTTTGTCAGGGTAATCATGCAGGCCATATAGACCGCCCTTGATAGGGGAAGTAACAGGGGTTAAAGTGCAAAGACTAGTACAACTTAACACAACCTAGTTAACATTAACAGTGGTTCCCAGACCGCATGTCTTGTTATTAGATTTTGCCAGGATAATCAGCCAGGCCATATAGACCGCCCCTGATAGGGGGAGGAACAGGGATTAAAGTGCTAAGAATAGTAAAAATCAACACAACCTAGTTAACAGTGGTTCACAGACCGCATGTCTTGTTGTTATATTTTGCCAGGATAATCAGGCACGCCATATAGACCTCCCCCGATAAGGGGAGTAACAGGGATTAAAGTGCTAAGAATAGTACTACTTAACACAACCTAGTTACCATGGGTCCATGACCGCATGTTTTCTTATTATACTTTGTCAGGGTAATCATGCAGGCCATATAGACCTCCCTTGATAGGGGTAGTAACAGGGATTACAGTTCTAAGAATAGTACTACTTAACACAACCTAGTTACCATGGGTCCCAGACCAGATGTTTTGTTGTTATACTTTGTCAGGGTAATCATGCAGGCCATATAGAACTCCACCGAAAGGGGGAGTAAGAGGGATTAAAGTGCTAAGAAAAGTTTTACTTAACACAACCTAATTACCATGGGTCTCAGACAGCGTGTCTTGTTGTTATACTTTGTCAGGGTAATCATACATGCCATATAGACCTCCACTGATAGGAGGAGTTACAGGGCTGAAAGTGCTAAGAATAGTACTACTTAACACAGCCTAGTTACCATGGGTCCAAGACCGCATGTTTAATTATTATACTTTGTCAGGTTAATTATATAACTAACAAATCTATCTATTTTTCTTCTATCGATTCTATCTAACTATCAATCTATGTATATCTATCTATCCTATCTATCTATCTATATATCTATCTATCTTGTGTCCGGACTGTTTTGAGACAGCCACTTGTGTTTTTGACAAATATGAAGTAGGAGGACAGACCAATCATCTTCTTCCATCTCCCAGTTCCAAAAATGAACAGGTTGTAGTAAACTGCTAAGAATAGTACTACTTAACACACCACGGGTCACAGACCGCATGTCTTATTGCTATACTCTGTCAGGGAAATTATATATATTTCAAATCTATTTATTTATCTATCAAATCGATCGAACTATCAAACGTATCTATCAAATGTAGATTGCATCTATTGATCGATGTAATTCGGATCAATAAAATGTATATTACATATTTTGGTTGATGTAATTCGTATCTATCAAATGTATATTGCATCTTTGGATCGATAACATTCGTATCTATCAAATGGATATTGCATCTATTGATCTATGTAATTCGTATCTATCAAATGTATATTGCATCTATTGATCTATGTAATTTATATCGATCATATGTATATTGCATCGATCGAGCTATGTAATCTATGTATCTATCTATCAAATCTATCTCGTGGTTGTGCAAATGGACTGTTTGCGGTTGTTTGCGGTGCGTTACACTTGGAGTTTGCTCTGTCACTGTGAAGCGGCCGTTACTCTTACACTACCTGATAGATACGACATCATAACTGATGTTTTAAAGGACGTTATTGCAAACAATTTGGGGATGTTAGGTGATTTAGGCCCTTTATGGGTTAAAAGCAGACTCTGCATCAACTATGTAATTTTCCATGGGAGATTTGCCAGGGATCCCCTTCCAGCATGCCACAGTCCCGGTGTTAGTCCCCTTGAAACAACTTTTCCATCACTATTGTGGCCAGAAAGAGTCCTTGTAGGTTTTAAAGTTCGTCTGCCTATTGAAGTCAATGGCGGTTCGTGGGTTCGTGAACAATACTGGAAGTTCGAGTCCGCCGTTCGCAAACCGAAATTTTTAAGTTCGCGACATCACTATTAATGCACTGCAAACAACCACAAACAGTCCATTTGCACAACCGCAAACTCCCCATAGATCAATAGATGCAATAGAGACATTTGATGATAGATACGATAGATAGATTTGATAGATAAATAGATAGATTTGATAGATAGATAATTTCCCAGACAGAGAATTACAAGACAGGCGGTCTGCGACCCATGGTAAGGTTCCCAGAGGCAGTTGCGGTGCCTGAGGCTCTGATTAGAACAGAACACTCTGTGTATCTGCCCTCGACCGAAATCAGAACATTCTTTAGCTTTCTGCCTGTCGGCCAAATGTCCGTCTGCCATATGTCCGTCTGCCAAATGTCCGTCTGCCAAATGTCCTTCTGCATTTTGTAAGAGCACCAAGTGCAATCTACTGTGCCATCAGATAGGAGTGGTGTGTTAACTAGTACTATTCTTATCAGTTTAATCCCTGTTACGTGTATATGGCATGGATTTTAGGAACCGGGAGATGGAAAAAGATGCTTGGACACCCAGTACAGGTCGTTCTCCTTCAGCCTTTTTATACAAGGGTCCCCGACCCTCAACAGGTACGACAGCATGAAAGACCCCATATGCCTTGACTTCCTTTTGCACAATCGAGTACAGGTATGGCATCGTTTTTAGGAACCCGGAGATCATTTTTAGGAACCGGGAGATGGAAAAAGATGCTTGGTCGGTCCTCCTACTTCAAATTTGGGGCACTGCGCTTGCAATCTACTGTGCCACCAGATATGAGTGGTGTGTTAAGTAGTACTATTCTTAGCAGTTTAATCCCTGTTATGTGCCTTTTTTTTTGGTTTGGGTTTTGAAGCCACAGTGCAGAACCAGAGGCCAGAAAAATTAGGCATGTACACATGCCTGAAAAATTAGGTATTGTTGCAGCTGCTGCTGTAGTAGCGGCCAGAAAAATTGATGTTTGTTTGACAGTTAGAAAGTGCCCTAAAACATTGTGGCTTGAACCCTAGTTGTTGGTGGATAAGTCACGCAAGTCATCCGGCATTCGAAGATAAAATACAGTAGCGTGTGGACCATTTTTAGCCCAAGGCAGCTTTTCTCATCAGGCCTTTTTTACTCAAGTGTATCGCCCAATGTCAGTCCCTTCGGGATCCATCCCTCATTCATTTTAATAAAGGGGAGATAATCAAGACTTTTTTTACCTAGGCGACTTCTCTTCTCAGTGACAATACCTCCTGCTGCACTGAAGGTCCTTTCTGACAGGATACTTGAAGCGGGGCAGGCCAGAACTTCGATTGCAAATTGGGATAGCTCAGGCCACAGGTCAAGCCTGCACACCCAGTAGTCAAGGGGTTCATCGCTCCTCAGAGTGTCGAGATCTGCAGTTAATGCGAGATAGTCTGCTACCTGTCGGTTGAGTCGTTCTCTGAGGCTGGATCCCGAAGGGCTGTGGCGATGCATAGGAGTTAAAAAGGTCTGCATGTCCTCCATCAACAACACGTCTGGAAAGCGTCCTGTCCTTGCCGGCGTGGTCGTGGGAGGAGGAGTATTACTTTCATCTCTTCCCCTGTTAGATTCCCGTTGTGCTGTGACATCACCCTTATACGCTGTGTAAAGCATACTTTTTAATTTATTTTTTAACTGCTCCATCCTTTCTGACTTGCGGGAATTCGGTAACATATCAGTCACTTTATGCTTATACCGGGGGTCTAGTAGCGTGGACACCCAGTACAGTCCGTTCTCCTTCAGCTTTTTTATACGAGTGTCCCTCAACAGGCACGACAGCATGAAAGACCCATTTGCACAAGGTTGGATGCCGAGCTACTCATGTCCCGTTCCTCATCCTCACTGATCTCGCTGAAGGTATCTTCTTCCCCCCAGCCACGTACAACAGCACGGGTACCAGATAGGTGACAACAACGAGCAGACTGGTATGCCTGTTGTGCTTGGTCTTCCTCCTCCTCCTCAAAGCCACATTCCTCCTCTGACTCCTCTTCCTCACAATCCTCTTCCTGCATTGCTGCTGGTCCAGCAAGCGATGCTGATAAGGCTGTTTCTGGTGGTGATGGACACCACAACTCTTCCTCATCTACACTCATCTACGGCCTGATCCAGCACTCTTCGCAGGGCACGCTCCAGGAAGAAAACAAATGGTATGATGTCGCTGATGGTGCCTTCGGTGCGACTGACTAGGTTTTTCACCTCCTCAAAAGGACGCATGAGCCTACAGGCATTGCGCATGAGCGTCCAGTAACGTGGCAAAAAAATCCCCAGCTCCCCAGAGGCTGTCCTAGCACCCCGGTCATACAAATACTCGTTAACAGCTTTTTCTTGTTGGAGCAGGCGGTCAAACATTAGGAGTGTTGAATTCCAACGTGTCGGGCTGTCGCAAATCAAGCGCCTCACTGGCAGGTTGTTTCATCGCTGGATATCTGACAAGTGCGCCATGGCCGTGTAGGAACGCCTGAAATGGCCACACACCTTCCTGGCCTGCTTCAGGACATCCTGTAAGCCTGGGTACTTATGCACAAAGCGTTGTACAATCAAATTACACACATGTGCCATGCACGGCACATGTGTCAACTTGCCCAATTTCAATGCCGCCAGCAAATTACTTCCGTTGTCAGAAACCACTTTGCCGATCTCCAGTTGGTGCATAGTCAGCCACTGATCCACCTGTGCGTTCAGGGCAGAAAGGAGTGCTGCTGCGGTGTGACTCTCTGCTTTCAGGCAAGTCAACCCCAAGACGGCGTGACACTGCCGTATCCGGGATGTGGAATAGTACCTGGGGAGCTGAGGGGGTGCAGTTGATGTGGAGCAAGACGCAGCAGCAGAAGAGGACTCAGCCGAGGAAATTATGGAAGAGGATGGAGTAGGAGGAGTAGAGGAGGTGGCAGCAGGCCTGCCTGCAAGTCGTGGCGGTGTCACCAACTCCTCTGCAGAGCCAGGCATTCCATGCTTAGCAGCCGTCAGCAGGTTTACCCAATGCGCAGTGTAGGTGATATAACTGCCCTGACCATGCTTTGCAGACCAGCTATCAGTGGTCAGATGGACCCTTGCCCCAACACTGTGTGCCAGACATGCCATTACTTCCTATCGCACAATCGAGTACAGGTTGGGGATTGCCTTTTGTGCAAAGAAATTTCGGCCAGGTACCTTCCACTGCGGTGTCCCAATAGCTACAACTTTTTTGAACGCCTCAAACTCCACCAGCTTGTATGGTAAAAGCTGGTGGGCTAAGAGTTCAGACAAGCCAGCAGTCAGACGCCGGGCAAGGGGGTGACTTGGTGACATTGGCTTCTTACGTTCAAACATCTTGACAGACAGCTGACTGTGGGCAGATGAGTAGGAACTGCTCCGGAAGAGAGACAGATTGGCGGATGGTTGAGAGGGGGCAAGGAGCACAGCAGTGGTTGACGTGGCTGAAGATGCTGGACCAGGAGGAGGATGGCGGCTTTGTGATTGTGTGCTGCTTGTCCTCATGTGTTCATCCCATAAGCGTTTGTGATGTGAGATCATGTGCCTTCGCAAAGCAGTTGTACCTAGGTGGGTGTTGGACTTTCCATGACTCAGTTTCTTTTGGCACAGGTTGCAAATGGCATTGCTGTTGTCAGAGGCAGACACATAAAAAAATGCCACACTGCTGAGCTCTGCGATGACGGCATTCTGGTGGTTGGAACAGCATGCGTTGATTGGCGTGCTGTCTGGTTGACCCCGGGAGCCGATGCCACTATCTCCTTGCGACGACCTCCCCCTGCTTCCAACTCAACTCCTCCTCCTGCTCCTCTCTGTCTCCCCATCTGAACTTTCCACCTGTTCGTCTTCTCTTCTACCGGGCACCCACGTGACATCCACGTCATCATCAACCCCTTCACTTGTATCTGACAACTCAACAACGGAAGCAACGGTGGGTACAACATCATCATCATCATCATCACACCGTGCGTCATCCATGTCTGTAATGTTGCCTGACTGAGACATACTGCAGTTATCTACATCCTCTGTCAATGATGGTTGCGCATCACTCATTTCTTCACACTGAGGTGTACATAACTCCTCTGACAGATCAAGTGAGGTGGCTGTGGTGCTAGTGTCGGTGATGGTGACAGGCAGGCGAGTGGTAAGTTGAGAGGTGCCCGAAGCTAAGCTAGAGGAGGATGATGGTGCGTCAAGGTTACGAGTGGAAGCTGTAGAAGATTGGGTGTCCTGTGTTATAAAGTCAACTATTTCATCAGAACTTTTCATGTTCATGGTACGTGGCCTAACACTGGGCATTATTCTATGGCCAAAAGGAATCACAGCACCACGACCACGATGGCCCCTGTAGGTTGGCCTGCCTCTGCCTGTCATTTTTTTTTTCAATTAGTGCTACTATGCGTGCAAGCTACTGTGAGTGGGCACAGTATACGCTGAGTGCCTGACATAAAAAACAGACTGATGTTTCACAGTCAAAATAGTTTTTTTTATTTTTAAAATGTTTACTTACACTACTATTAAACAAGATAATGTGAGTGGTGGCACTGGAAAAGTGGGCACAGTATACGCTGTGAGCCTGACACAAAAAAAGCAGACTTATGTTTCACAGTCAAAATAGTTTTTTTATTTTTAAAATGTACACTTACACTACTATTAAACAAGATAATGTGAGTGGTGGCACTGGGCAAGTGGGCACAGTATACGCTGTGAGCCTGGCACAAAAAAGCAGACTGATGTTTCACAGTCAAAATTTTTTTTTTTTTTTTTTAAATGTACACTTACACTACAATTAAACAAGATAATGTGAGTGGTGGCACTGGACAAGTGGGCACAGTGTACGCTGTGAGTCTGACACAAAAAAGCAGACTTATGTTTCACAGTTAAAATATTATTTTATTTTTTTTAATGTACACTGACACTACTATTAAACAAGATAATATGAGTGGTGGCACTGGGCAAGTGGGCACAGTATACGCTGTGAGCCTGACACAAAAAAGCAGACTAATGTTTCACAGTCAAAATAGTTTTTTTATTTTTAAAATGTATACTTACACTATTATTAAACAAGATAATGTGAGTGGTGGCACTGGAAAAGTGGGCACAGTATACGCTGTGAGCCTGACACAAAAAAAGCAGACTTATGTTTCACAGTCAAAATAGTTTTTTTATTTTTAAAATGTACACTTACACTACTATTAAACAAGATAATGTGAGTGGTGGCACTGGGCAAGTGGGCACAGTATACGCTGTGAGCCTGGCACAAAAAAGCAGACTGATGTTTCACAGTCAAAATATTTGTTTTTATTTTTAAAATGTACACTTACACTACTATTAAACAAGATAATGTGAGTGGTGGCACTGGACAAGTGGGCACAGTGTACGCTGTGAGTCTGACACAAAAAAGCAGACTTATGTTTCACAGTTAAAATATATATATATATTTTTTAATGTACACTGACACTACTATTAAACAAGATAATATGAGTGGTGGCACTGGGCAAGTGGGCACAGTATACGCTGTGAGCCTGACACAAAAAAGCAGACTGATGTTTCACAGTCAAAATAGTTTTTTTATTTTTAAAATGTATACTTACACTATTATTAAACAAGATAATGTGAGTGGTGGCACTGGAAAAGTGGGCACAGTATACACTGTGAGCCTGACGCAAAAAAAGCAGACTTAGGTTTCACAGTCAAAATAGTTTTTTTATTTTTAAAATGTACACTTACACTACTATTAAACAAGATAATATGAGTGGTGGCACTGGGCAAGTGGGCACAGTATACGCTGTGAGCCTGACACAAAAAAGCAGACTGATGTTTCACAGTCAAAATAGTTATTTTAGTTTTAAAATGTACACTTACACTACTATTACACAAGATAATATGAGTGGTGGCACTAGGCAAGTGGGCACAGTATACACTGTGAGCCTGACACAAAAAAGCAGACATGTTTCACAGTCAAAATATTTTTTTTATTTTTAAAATGTATACTTACACTACTATTAAACATGATAATGTGAGTGGTGGTACTGGACAAGTGGGCACAGTGTACGCTGTGAGTCTGACACAAAAAAGCAGACTTATGTTTCACAGTTAAAATATTTTTTTTATTTTTAAAATGTACACTTACACTACTATTAAACAAGATAATATGAGTGGTGGCACTGGGCAAGTGGGCACAGTATACGCTGTGAGCCTGACACAAAAAAGCAGCAAGATGTTTCACAGTCAAAATAGTTATTTTAGTTTTAAAAGGTACACTTACACTACTATTACACAAGATAATATGAGTGGTGGCACTAGGCAAGTGGGCACAGTATACGCTGTGAGCCTGACACAAAAAAGCAGACTGATGTTTCACAGTCAAAATTGTTTTTTTATTTTTAAATGTACACTTACACTACTATTAAACAAGATAATATGAGTGGTGGCACTGGGCAAGTGGGCACAGTATACGCTGTGAGCCTGACACAAAAAAGCAGACTGATGTTTCAGAGTCAAAATAGTTTTTTTTATTTTTAAATGTAAACTTACACTACTATAAAACAAGATAATATGAGTGGTGGCACTGGACCAGTGGGCACAGTATACGCTGTGAGCCTGACACAAAAAAGCAGACTGATGTTTCACAGTCAAAATAGTTTTTTTATTTTTAAATGTAAACTTACACTACTATTAAACAAGATAATATGAGTGGTGGCACTGGGCAAGTGGGTAAAGTATACGCTGTGAGCCTGACACAAAAAAGCAGACTGATGTTTCAGAGTCAAAATAGTTTTTTTATTTTTAAAATGTACACTTACACTACTATAAAACAAGATAATATGAGTGGTGGCACTGGACCAGTGGGCACAGTATACACTGTGAGCCTGACACAAAAAAGCAGATTTATGTTTCACAGTCAAAATATTTTTTTTATTTTTAAAATGTACACTTACACTACTATTACACAAGATAATATGAGTGGTGGCACTAGGCAAGTGGGCACAGTATACGCTGTGAGCCTGACACAAAAAAGCAGACTGATGTTTCACAGTCAAAATAGTTTTTTTATTTTTAAATGTACACTTACACTACTATTAAACAAGATAATATGAGTGGTGGCACTGGGCAAGTGGGCACAGTATACGCTGTGAGCCTGACACAAAAAAGCAGACTGATGTTTCACAGTCAAAATAGTTATTTTAGTTTTAAAATGTACACTTACACTACTATTACACAAGATAATATGAGTGGTGGCACAAGGCAAGTGGGCACAGTATACGCTGTGAGCCTGACACAAAAAAGCAGACTTATGTTTCACAGTCAAAATATTTTTTTTATTTTTAAAATGTACACTTACACTACTATTAAACATGATAATGTGAGTGGTGGTACTGGACAAGTGGGCACAGTGTACGCTGTGAGTCTGACACAAAAAAGCAGACTTATGTTTCACAGTTAAAATATGTTTTTTATTTTTATAATGTACACTTACACTACTATTAAACAAGATAATATGAGTGGTGGCACTGGGCAAGTGGGCACAGTATACGCTGTGAGCCTGACACAAAACAGCAGCAAGATGTTTCACAGTCAAAATAGTTATTTTAGTTTTAAAATGTACACTTACACTACTATTACACAAGATAATATGAGTGGTGGCACTAGGCAAGTGGGCACAGTATACGCTGTGAGCCTGACACAAAAAAGCAGACTGATGTTTCACAGTCAAAATAGTTTTTTTATTTTTAAATGTACACTTACACTACTATTAAACAAGATAATATGAGTGGTGGCACTGGGCAAGTGGGCACAGTATACGCTGTGAGCCTGACACAAAAAAGCAGACTGATGTTTCACAGTCAAAATATTTATTTTAGTTTTAAAATGTACACTTACACTACTATTACACAAGATAATATGAGTGGTGGCACTAGGCAAGTGGGCACAGTATACGCTGTGAGCCTGACACAAAAAAGCAGACTTATGTTTCACAGTCAAAAATTTTTTTTTTATTTTTAAAATGTACACTTACACTACTATTAAACATGATAATGTGAGTGGTGGTACTGGACAAGTGGGCACAGTGTACGCTGTGAGTCTGACACAAAAAAGCAGACTTATGTTTCACAGTTAAAATATTTTTTTTATTTTTAAAATGTACACTTACACTACTATTAAACAAGATAATATGAGTGGTGGCACTGGGCAAGTGGGCACAGTATACGCTGTGAGCCTGACACAAAAAAGCAGACTTATGTTTCACAGTCAAAATATTTTTTTTATTTTTAAAATGTACACTTACACTACTATTAAACATGATAATGTGAGTGGTGGTACTGGACAAGTGGGCACAGTGTACGCTGTGAGTCTGACACAAAAAAGCAGACTTATGTTTCACAGTTAAAATATGTTTTTTATTTTTATAATGTACACTTACACTACTATTAAACAAGATAATATGAGTGGTGGCACTGGGCAAGTGGGCACAGTATACGCTGTGAGCCTGACACAAAAAAGCAGCAAGATGTTTCACAGTCAAAATAGTTATTTTAGTTTTAAAAGGTACACTTACACTACTATTACACAAGATAATATGAGTGGTGGCACTAGGCAAGTGGGCACAGTATACGCTGTGAGCCTGACACAAAAAAGCAGACTTATGTTTCACAGTCAAAATATTTTTTTTATTTTTAAAATGTACACTTACACTACTATTAAACATGATAATGTGAGTGGTGGTACTGGACAAGTGGGCACAGTGTACGCTGTGAGTCTGACACAAAAAAGCAGACTTATGTTTCACAGTTAAAATATGTTTTTTATTTTTATAATGTACACTTACACTACTATTAAACAAGATAATATGAGTGGTGGCACTGGGCAAGTGGGCACAGTATACGCTGTGAGCCTGACACAAAACAGCAGCAAGATGTTTCACAGTCAAAATAGTTATTTTAGTTTTAAAATGTACACTTACACTACTATTACACAAGATAATATGAGTGGTGGCACTAGGCAAGTGGGCACAGTATACGCTGTGAGCCTGACACAAAAAAGCAGACTGATGTTTCACAGTCAAAATAGTTTTTTTATTTTTAAATGTACACTTACACTACTATTAAACAAGATAATATGAGTGGTGGCACTGGGCAAGTGGGCACAGTATACGCTGTGAGCCTGACACAAAAAAGCAGACTGATGTTTCACAGTCAAAATATTTATTTTATTTTTAAAATGTACACTTACACTACTATTACACAAGATAATATGAGTGGTGGCACTAGGCAAGTGGGCACAGTATACGCTGTGAGCCTGACACAAAAAAGCAGACTTATGTTTCACAGTCAAAAATTTTTTTTTTATTTTTAAAATGTACACTTACACTACTATTAAACATGATAATGTGAGTGGTGGTACTGGACAAGTGGGCACAGTGTACGCTGTGAGTCTGACACAAAAAAGCAGACTTATGTTTCACAGTTAAAATATTTTTTTTATTTTTAAAATGTACACTTACACTACTATTAAACAAGATAATATGAGTGGTGGCACTGGGCAAGTGGGCACAGTATACGCTGTGAGCCTGACACAAAAAAGCAGACTTATGTTTCACAGTCAAAATATTTTTTTTATTTTTAAAATGTACACTTACACTACTATTAAACATGATAATGTGAGTGGTGGTACTGGACAAGTGGGCACAGTGTACGCTGTGAGTCTGACACAAAAAAGCAGACTTATGTTTCACAGTTAAAATATGTTTTTTATTTTTATAATGTACACTTACACTACTATTAAACAAGATAATATGAGTGGTGGCACTGGGCAAGTGGGCACAGTATACGCTGTGAGCCTGACACAAAAAAGCAGCAAGATGTTTCACAGTCAAAATAGTTATTTTAGTTTTAAAAGGTACACTTACACTACTATTACACAAGATAATATGAGTGGTGGCACTAGGCAAGTGGGCACAGTATACGCTGTGAGCCTGACACAAAAAAGCAGACTGATGTTTCACAGTCAAAATTGTTTTTTATTTTTAAATGTACACTTACACTACTATTAAACAAGATAATATGAGTGGTGGCACTGGGCAAGTGGGCACAGTATACGCTGTGAGCCTGACACAAAAAAGCAGACTGATGTTTCACAGTCAAAATATTTATTTTAGTTTTAAAATGTACACTTACACTACTATTACACAAGATAATATGAGTGGTGGCACTAGGCAAGTGGGCACAGTATACGCTGTGAGCCTGACACAAAAAAGCAGACTTATGTTTCACAGTCAAAATATTTTTTTTATTTTTAAAATGTACACTTACACTACTATTAAACATGATAATGTGAGTGGTGGTACTGGACAAGTGGGCACAGTGTACGCTGTGAGTCTGACACAAAAAAGCAGACTTATGTTTCACAGTTAAAATATTTTTTTTATTTTTAAAATGTACACTTACACTACTATTAAACAAGATAATATGAGTGGTGGCACTGGGCAAGTGGGCACAGTATATGCTGTGAGCCTGACACAAAAAAGCAGCAAGATGTTTCACAGTCAAAATAGTTTTTTTATTTTTAAATGTAAACTTACACTACTATTAAACAAGATAATATGAGTGGTGGCACTGGGCAAGTGGGTAAAGTATACGCTGTGAGCCTGACACAAAAAAGCAGACTGATGTTTCAGAGTCAAAATAGTTTTTTTATTTTTAAAATGTACACTTACACTACTATAAAACAAGATAATATGAGTGGTGGCACTGGACCAGTGGGCACAGTATACACTGTGAGCCTGACACAAAAAAGCAGACATGTTTCACAGTCAAAATATTTTTTTTTATTTTTAAATGTACACTTACACTACTATTAAACAAGATAATATGAGTGGTGGCACTGGGCAAGTGGGCACAGTATACGCTGTGAGCCTGACACAAAAAAGCAGACTGATGTTTCACAGTCAAAATATTTTTTTTAATTTTTAAATGTACACTTACACTACTATTAAACAAGATAATATGAGTGGTGGCACTGGGCAAGTGGGCACAGTATACGCTGTGAGCCTGACACAAAAAAGCAGACTGATGTTTCACAGTCAAAATATTTTTTTTTATTTTTAAATGTACACTTACACTACTATTAAACAAGATAATATGAGTGGTGGCACTGGGCAAGTGGGCACAGTATACGCTGTGAGCCTGACACAAATAAGCAAACTGATGTTTCAGAGTCAAAATAGTTTTTTTATTTTTAAATGTAAACTTACACTACTATAAAACAAGATAATATGAGTGGTGGCACTGGACCAGTGGGCACAATATACGCTGTGAGCCTGACACAAAAAAGCAGACTGATGTTTCACAGTCAAAATATTTTTTTTATTTTTAAATGTACACTTACACTACTATTAAACAAGATAATATGAGTGGTGGCACTGGGCAAATGGGTACAGTATACGCTGTGAGCCTGACACAAAAAAGCAGACTGATGTTTCAGAGTCAAAATAGTTTTTTTATTTTTAAAATGTACACTTACACTACTATAAAACAAGATAATATGAGTGGTGGCACTGGACCAGTGGGCACAGTATACGCTGTGAGCCTGACACAAAAAAGTAGACTGATGTTTCAGAGTCAAAATAGTTTTTTTATTTTTAAAATGTACACTTACACTACTATAAAACAAGATAATATGAGTGGTGGCACTGGACCAGTGGGCACAGTATACGCTGTGAGCCTGACACAAAAAAGCAGACTTATTTTTCACAGTCAAAATATTTTTTTTATTTTTAAAATGTACACTTACACTACTATTAAACAAGATAATATGAGTGGTGGCACTGGGCAAGTGGGCACAGTATACGCTGTGAGCCTGACACAAAAAAGCAGACTGATGTTTCACAGTCAAAATATTTTTTTTTATTTTTAAATGTACACTTACACTACTATTAAACAAGATAATATGAGTGGTGGCACTGGGCAAGTGGGCACAGTATACGCTGTGAGCCTGACACAAATAAGCAAACTGATGTTTCAGAGTCAAAATAGTTTTTTTATTTTTAAATGTAAACTTACACTACTATAAAACAAGATAATATGAGTGGTGGCACTGGACCAGTGGGCACAATATACGCTGTGAGCCTGACACAAAAAAGCAGACTGATGTTTCACAGTCAAAATATTTTTTTTATTTTTAAATGTACACTTACACTACTATTAAACAAGATAATATGAGTGGTGGCACTGGGCAAATGGGTACAGTATACGCTGTGAGCCTGACACAAAAAAGCAGACTGATGTTTCAGAGTCAAAATAGTTTTTTTATTTTTAAAATGTACACTTACACTACTATAAAACAAGATAATATGAGTGGTGGCACTGGACCAGTGGGCACAGTATACGCTGTGAGCCTGACACAAAAAAGTAGACTGATGTTTCAGAGTCAAAATAGTTTTTTTATTTTTAAAATGTACACTTACACTACTATAAAACAAGATAATATGAGTGGTGGCACTGGACCAGTGGGCACAGTATACGCTGTGAGCCTGACACAAAAAAGCAGACTTATTTTTAACTTTAAAATTATTTTTTTTATTTTTAAAATGTACACTTACACTACTATTAAACAAGATAATATGAGTGGTGGCACTGGGCAAGTGGGCACAGTATACGCTGTGAGCCTGACACAAAAAAGCAGACTGATGTTTCACAGTCAAAATATTTTTTTTTATTTTTAAATGTACACTTACACTACTATTAAACAAGATAATATGAGTGGTGGCACTGGGCAAGTGGGCACAGTATACGCTGTGAGCCTGACACAAATAAGCAAACTGATGTTTCAGAGTCAAAATAGTTTTTTTATTTTTAAATGTAAACTTACACTACTATAAAACAAGATAATATGAGTGGTGGCACTGGACCAGTGGGCACAATATACGCTGTGAGCCTGACACAAAAAAGCAGACTGATGTTTCACAGTCAAAATATTTTTTTTATTTTTAAATGTACACTTACACTACTATTAAACAAGATAATATGAGTGGTGGCACTGGGCAAATGGGTACAGTATACGCTGTGAGCCTGACACAAAAAAGCAGACTGATGTTTCAGAGTCAAAATAGTTTTTTTATTTTTAAAATGTACACTTACACTACTATAAAACAAGATAATATGAGTGGTGGCACTGGACCAGTGGGCACAGTATACGCTGTGAGCCTGACACAAAAAAGTAGACTGATGTTTCAGAGTCAAAATAGTTTTTTTATTTTTAAAATGTACACTTACACTACTATAAAACAAGATAATATGAGTGGTGGCACTGGACCAGTGGGCACAGTATACGCTGTGAGCCTGACACAAAAAAGCAGACTTATTTTTCACAGTCAAAATATTTTTTTTATTTTTAAAATGTACACTTACACTACTATTAAACAAGATAATATGAGTGGTGGCAGTGGGCAAGTGGGCACAGTATACGCTGTGAGCCTAACACAAAAAAGCAGACTGATGTTTCAGAGTCAAAATAGTTTTTTTATTTGTAAAATGTACACTTACACTACTATAAAACAAGATAATATGAATGGTGGCACTGGACCAGTGGGCACAGTATACGCTGTGAGCCTAACACAAAAAAGCAGACTGATGTTTCACAGTCAAAATAGTTTTTTATTTTTAAATGTACACTTACACTACTATTAAACAAGATAATATGAGTGCTGGCACTGGGCAAGTAGGCACAGTATATGCTGTGAGCCTGACACACAGGCTGGCAGTGGCAGGCTGGCCTGGCAACTGAAATTAGATTACACTAGCAGACTGATGTAAAAGTTTTTTTTTTTTTTATTTACACTAATGTTACACCAGATATGACTGGTGGTGGCACTGAGCAAGTAGGCACAGTATATTCTGTGAGCCTGACACACAGGCTGGCAGTGGCAGGCGGGCAACTGCTATTAGATTACACTAGCAAACTGATGTAAAAGTTTTTTTTAAAAAATTTACACTACTGTTACACCAGATATGAGTGGTGGCACTGAGCAAGTAGGCACAGTATATGCTGTGAGCCTGACACACAGGCTAGCAGTGGCAGGCTGGCCTGGCAACTGAAATTAGATTACACTAGCAGACTGATGTAAAAGTTGTTTTTTTTTTAATTTACACTAATGTTACACCAGATATGAGTGGTGGCACTGAGCAAGTAGGCACAGTATATTCAGGTGAGCCTGACACACAGGCTGGCAGTGGCAGGCTGGCCTGGCAACTGAAATTAGATTACACTAGCAGTCTGATGTAAAAAATTTTTTTTTTAAATTTACACTAATATTACACCAGATATGAGTGGCGGCACTGAGCAAGTAGACACAGTATATTCTGTGAGCCTGACACACAGGCTGGCAATGGCAGGCTGGCCTGGCAACTGAAATTAGATTACACTAGCAGACTGATGTAAAAGTTTTTTATTTTTTTTTTATTTTTTTTTTTATAATCAAAGTTTTTTATTGAGGTAATATCAAATATACAAAACATCAAACAGTATACATTCAGCATCTTGCTATAATACATAGCACATATGTTATTAATAAAACATTGGCTGTAAATACGAGATACAACTTTTACATTCTGAGTTTACCTCTTTTCTATTTCGTTTCCTATGTCATAACACAAAAAAGAGTCTTTCAGTAATTCAAGCATCCTGAATAACTTATACATCCGATAGAGTGATAGACTAAACATAATATAAAAGTGTATTTATTATCTAAAACTATACATAATATAGGAAAACATAATATGTTGCTCCTATTTGATATATACGGTAGGTAAACAGGTTATGAAATATGTAAAAAACCGTCATCAGATTCTAGATATATAAGGAAAAGGAATAGGAGCAACTTATGACAATATAATAACGACAGTGGATAAATACCGCTGATTTGTTCACAAAGAATAGGGGTGAACAATAGCCAAGTAGCTGAACAAGAGCCGCTCAAATAGAGTAGGGGGGAAAGGGTGGAGGGGTGGAGGGCGGTGCCAGCTAGTAAACTATGCATATAAATTTAGCGAGTGCAAAGCTCAATTAACAACTAACAGACAAACTAAACAGCCATAAACCAAATAACATCAGAGATACCCTTATAAACCTTCCCTCTGTGGTGCAAACCCATATAAATCTATAGAGTATATGGGGGGGAGGGTAAGTCTGTAGATTAAGTAGAGGGGTAATCATCTTCTGCTTGACTCTCAATCATCTAATAGGTGTGATAAGGAGGTAGAATAAGAAGGCTATAAACCCAGATAGCTCCGATTAAGCAAACTATATATTATGTACAATAAATGTCATCTAGGAGGTTTTATGACGTCAAACAACATCTAACTAGGCAAATATTTAAATATGAAAAATAACAAGAGCTTTTGGACTGTTTAAAACTTGACAGTAAATCAAATGAGCTACGGCTACTATGGGAGCTTGTAACACCCCTACGAAACTTAGCAGGGTTGTTCATCAAATCTGAATAAATGTGAGGATGCGGATTAAAACCATAAAAGAAGATTCACCACGTTGGGTGAATGGCTAATATTACTCCCCCAGGAACTCACGTTAACCCGGGGGGGGGGGGGAAGGTAGTTTAAATATAGACAGTGCGGATCAGTTATCTACTTTTCTCCAAAATTACTCTAAGTATACTTATATACATCTTGTTGCCACACATACGCTACACCTAAGTACCAGCGGAGCCTTTCTGTACTTATTGCTTCATTTACTCTGTACCCACACATTATAGTAACAGCTCCATAGTAGTGAATGATTACCCTAGACATCCAACCTTCAATAGTATGAGTCGTTTTTACAGTACATATATACACATATACCCCCAAGGACCAATTTGTTTCATAAGGTAACTGTCTGTTCACATAAAAATAAAGGTTAAACTAAGCAGCCAAGAAATAATATAGCTTTAGCGTTTGTATGACAACCTAAAGCGTGAATAACACCCATAACAGTATAAGCAATAATGTGGGATGGAATAATCTATTAACTTTTTAAGGGGGAAAACCAAACGCTATCTTATACTAAGTGCGGTAATAATAGCTATGTAGTCTCACCCATTACCTTGTTCTCTAGTACTCAGTATAAATTATAGGGATTAAATGTCTAAAACTTAAAACCTCCTATTCACACTAGCTTGAGAATACCTGACAAGAGGAAATGTCCTCTTAGAATATACTCGAATGGAAATAACAAAGCTCCAACTGATGTAAGATTAAACTCAACTCACCTCAACTGCACCATAGAGTTTGTAGAGTATACTGTATATGAGCTAACCACTTATACTCTACGACTGCCTTCTCGGGAAGCATCCTAATAGAGGGCCTGTGATATTATAGTATATAGAGGGCGGCAGTATTGCGCATGGCATCCAAATGCTGAGTGAGGTACAGTACGTTATTATTCGATAGATAGCAGGAACTCAGCAATTTATAAAGGGAGACTAACCAAAATGCTATACTTTTCCCACTGACACCTGTATTAACTCTTATTTATACTGAGCGTATATGATATGTATTTTATATACCTGCAATAACAATGTGAATAAACAAACAATATATGATAACATGAAACATAACATTCAGCACGCGACTGTAAATAACAACCATAGCCTAGACTTGTTTAGGTCATATCTGGTAGCCACAGTTTATTACGGATTGATCTAGTATATGAGATACTGTCTAGACACCCCTGTGCTAGGTGGCTCTCATACATGCCACATAAGCAGTCAGAGTAAGTATAGGCAGAACTAGCAACCCTCTGGGTCAAAGGGACTCTTCAACTGTCCAGCTAGCTCTGAATAAATCAGTATCTCAAGTCTCTTCAGTAGCCCTGTTAGGTGAGTTTACTTATTGGACTGTAATGTACATAACCCACTGAGATATATATATTAAGAGGCTCAATATGTAGGGCATCTTAAGGGAAGGTGTTTGTCAAGCGTAAAACATGCTAGTTGCCCAGAAGGGTTAAGAGGATTTTGATACTTATATATGCATTTAAGACTACATATAAACCCTATCTAAATATGTTCACACTCTAAACAATATTGTAGAGACATACTTATATGAGGAAGCTTGCATATCTAACCTTTCATCACCCCAGACATACACAGGACTCCCTAGACTGTTGGTATTAATGCAGTGGATATCTCTGTAACTTAATGCATGTTACTATAGGCAATGAACCCTAAGCAAACAATAAAGCAGATCTGGTTGCCTATGATATGGAAAATATATCTGACGGAGCAATCAAAATATGCTAAACAGCAAAGAGAAAAATAAAAATAATAATAAAAAATAATAATACTAAGCAAACAAAAATAAACACCCTGACCCTGCAACAATTATTCTCTATATTAGCAGGCTTAAGTCTTCAATATGATTAAATATCAGACAACTACTTGTGGAGTATAGTAGCAGGTCCTGGCTAGGGTAGTCCCCAAACTTGGCATAACAAATTATCGATCAGGATTAGCTTAAGGGTCTTGGGATAAAGTGTCCACCTGTACTATCCTGCGGAAATGTTTCTTTTAGCCAATACCTCTTCTGAATAGTTGATCCATCCCGGAGGGACCATGGAGAGATGGTCTCCACAGTGCAGACCAAATTAAGAGGCCGGTGACAGGATTAGTGAATGGGCCCAATCGCTTCTGAGAGGTTCGCCAAGATGGCGTGGGAAACTGTATTTGTGCCTGGTGCGCCTGGTGCGCCCCCTCTCTGTAGTTCTCTGGCTTCTGAATGCTCTGACCTCCGGGTCTAGGGATAAAAGAGACCATGCCAGAATGTTGTGTACCTCTGACAGAAGGGCCGATCGAGAGTGTTGATACCCCGCATGAGCCAGGGAGGCCGGCCGCATCACTCCCGGCGTCTGCAGAGGGCTCAGTAGAGACAAGCTTGGCTGTTACAGAGCGGCGGAATTGCTGGTCATACTTAGGTGCGTCATACGATGGGGCGCTGAGGGACCCTTTCTGCTTCTTATTCCTGGGCGGAATTGTGGAATCTGAAGGGGAGGTAGAATACATGCCATCCGTAAGAGGTGCAATTTCTGCCATAGGGAGGATGCAGTGGTTGCGTATTCTGCAGAGCGAGGCCAGGTCTGCAAACTGATAATCTATCTTGGTCTCCAAATCCCCTAGAAGAGAGCTGGCTAATATATACAGTTCCCCCATAGCTGGGTAGTGTCTCAGAGGTGTTAAGCTCTGTAGGTGTTTACGTTTTAAGTATATGCTGTATCTGTCAAGACTCCGTATACTTTCCATTACAGCTCAATTATCAGGCTCTAGGTAGAAGGAGGGTTCAAAGGCCCTAGTCAGTGAAGCGGTCTCCAGTTCAGTGGCTCTCCTTGATCTCTTATCTCTTAGAGAAAGGGATAAGAACTTTCATGAAGTTATCTCCTCTCGAAAGGAACAGTAGAAAGAATCTTAGAAATATGAGAGCCGATTCCCGCCATTAGGCCTCTTCATGCTGGAGCACTATTCCACTTAAACAGCTTTAAAGACATGTCTGAATGTGCTCTCCCTGAGGGTATTATTAAGGATACTTGTCCATGGTGCTCTATAAGAGTAAAATCCCTGTTTTGGGCAAGGAAATTTCAGTATAATTAACTAGTTTAGAGTTGTAAGAGAGAGCCCCAGGAAAGCACCTTTTTTTTAAAAATTTACACTACTGTTACACCAGATATGACTGGTGGCACTGAGCAAGTAGGCTCAGTATATGCTGTGAGCCTGACACACAGGCTGGCAGTGGCAGGCTGGACTGGCAACTGAAATTAGATTACACTAGCAGACTGATGTAAAAGTTTTTTTTTTAAATATACACTAATGTTACACCAGATATGACTGGTGGTGGCACGGAGCGAATAGGCACAGTATATGCTGTGAGCCTGACACACAGGCTGGCAGTGGCAGGCAGGCAACTGCTATTAGATTACACTAGCAAACTGATGTAAAAGTTTTTTTTTTAAATTTACACTACTGTTACACCAGATATGAGTGGTGGCACTGAGCAAGTAGGCACAGTATATGCTGTGAGCCTGACACACAGGCTGGCAGTGGCAGGCTGGCCTGGCAACTGAAATTAGATTACACTAGCAGACTGATGTAAAAGTTTTTTATTTTTAAATTTACACTAATGTTACACCAGATATGAGTGGTGGCACTTAGCAAGTAGGCACAGTATATGCAGTGAGCCTGACACACAGGCTGGCAGTGGCAGGCTAGCCTGGCAACTGAAATTAGATTACACTAGCAGACTGATGTAAAAGGTTTTTTTTTTTTTTTAATTTACACTACTGTTACACCAGATATGAGTGGTGTGGCACTGGGCAAGTGGGTCTGGCACACACGCTGGCAGGCAGGCAACTGCAATTAGATTACACTAGCAGACTGATGTTTCACAGTCAAAAAGGTTTTTTTTTTAAATTTACACTACTGTTACACCAGATATGACTGGTGGTGGCACTGAGCAAGTAGGCACAGTATATGCTGTGAGCCTGACACACAGGCTGGCAGTGGCAGGGTGGCCTGGCAACTGAAATTAGATTACACTAGCAGATTGATGTAAACGTTTTTTTTTTAATTTAAACTAATGTTACACCAGATATGAGTGGTGGCACTGAGCAAGTAGGCACAGTATATGCAGTGAGCCTTACACACAGGCTGGCAGTGGCAGGCTTGCCTGGCAACTGAAATTAGATTAAACTAGCAGACTGATGTAAAAGTTTTTTTTTAAAAATTTACACTACTGTTACACCAGATATGAGTGGTGGCACTGAGCAAGTAGGCACAGTATATACTGTGAGCCTGACACACAGGCTGGCAGTGGCATGCTGGCAACTGCTATTAGATTACACTAGCAGACTGATGTAAAAGTTTTTTTAAAAATAAAATAAATTTACACTACTGTTACACTAGTTATGAGTGGTGTGGCACTGGGCAAGTGGGTCTGGCACACACGCTGGCAGGCAGGCAACTGAAATTAGATTACACTAGCAGACTGATGTAAAAAAAAAATTTTAAATTTACACTACTGTTACACCAGATATGAGTGGTGGCACTGAGCAAGTAGGCACAGTATATGCTGTGAGCCTGACACACAGGCTGGCAGTGGCAGGCTGGCCTGGCAACTGAAATTAGATTACACTAGCAGACTGATGTAAAAGGTTTTTTTTTTTTTAAATTTACACTAATGTTACACCAGATATGACTGGTGGTGGCACTGAGCAAGTAGGCACAGTATATGCTGTGAGTCTGACACACAGGCTGGCAGTGGCAGGCAGGCAACTGCTATTAGATTACACTAGCAGACTGATGTAAAAGTTTTTTTAAAAATAAAATAAATTTTCACTACTGTTACACTAGTTATGAGTGGTGTGGCACTGGGCAAGTGGGTCTGGCACACACGCTGGCAGGCAGGCAACTGCAATTAGATTACACTAGCAGACTGATGTTTCACAGTCAAAAAGGTTTTTTTTTTTAATTTACACTACTGTTACACCAGATATGACTGGTGGTGGCACTGAGCAAGTAGGCACAGTATATGCTGTGAGCCTGACACACAGGCTGGCAGTGGCAGGGTGGCCTGGCAACTGAAATTAGATTACACTAGCAGATTGATGTAAACGTTTTTTTTTTTTTTAATTTACACTAATGTTACACCAGATATGAGTGGTGGCACTGAGCAAGTAGGCACAGTATATGCTGTGAGCCTGACACACAGGCTGGCAGTGGCAGGCTGGCCTGGCAACTGAAATTAGATTACACTAGCAGACTGATGTAAAAGGTTTTTTTTTTTTAAATTTACACTGTTACACCAGATATGACTGGTGGTGGCACTGAGCAAGTAGGCACAGTATATGCTGTGAGTCTGACACACAGGCTGGCAGTGGCAGGCAGGCAACTGCTATTAGATTACACTAGCAGACTGATGTAAAAGTTTTTTTAAAAATAAAATAAATTTACACTACTGTTACACTAGTTATGAGTGGTGTGGCACTGGGCAAGTGGGTCTGGCACACACGCTGGCAGGCAGGCAACTGCAATTAGATTACACTAGCAGACTGATGTTTCACAGTCAAAAAGGGTTTTTTTTTAAATTTACACTACTGTTACACCAGATATGACTGGTGGTGGCACTGAGCAAGTAGGCACAGTATATGCTGTGAGCCTGACACACAGGCTGGCAGTGGCAGGGTGGCCTGGCAACTGAAATTAGATTACACTAGCAGATTGATGTAAACGTTTTTTTTTTTTTAATTTACACTAATGTTACACCAGATATGAGTGGTGGCACTGAGCAAGTAGGCACAGTATATGATGTGAGCCTGACACACAGGCTGGCAGTGGCAGGCAGGCCTGACAACTGAAATTAGACTACACTAGCAGACTGATGTAAAAGTTTTTTTTTTTTAAATTTACACTGTTACACCAGATATGACTGGTGGTGGCACTGAGCAAGTAGGCACAGTATATGCTGTGAGCCTGACACACAGGCTGGCAGTGGCAGGCAGGCAACTGCTATTAGATTACACTAGCAGACTGATGTAAAAGTTTTTTTAAAAATAAAATAAATTTACACTACTGTTACACTAGTTATGAGTGGTGTGGCACTGGGCAAGTGGGTCTGGCACACACGCTGGCAGGCAGGCAACTGCAATTAGATTACACTAGCAGACTGATGTTTCACAGTCAAAAAGGGTTTTTTTTTAAATTTACACTACTGTTACACCAGATATGACTGGTGGTGGCACTGAGCAAGTAGGCACAGTATATGCTGTGAGCCTGACACACAGGCTGGCAGTGGCAGGGTGGCCTGGCAACTGAAATTAGATTACACTAGCAGATTGATGTAAACGTTTTTTTTTTTTTAATTTACACTAATGTTACACCAGATATGAGTGGTGGCACTGAGCAAGTAGGCACAGTATATGCTGTGAGCCTGACACACAGGCTGGCAGTGGCAGGCTGGCCTGGCAACTGAAATTAGATTACACTAGCAGACTGATGTAAAAGGTTTTTTTTTTTAAATTTACACTGTTACACCAGATATGACTGGTGGTGGCACTGAGCAAGTAGGCACAGTATATGCTGTGAGTCTGACACACAGGCTGGCAGTAGCAGGCAGGCAACTGCTATTAGATTACACTAGCAGACTGATGTAAAAGTTTTTTTAAAAATAAAATAAATTTACACTACTGTTACACTAGTTATGAGTGGTGTGGCACTGGGCAAGTGGGTCTGGCACACACGCTGGCAGGCAGGCAACTGCAATTAGATTACACTAGCAGACTGATGTTTCACAGTCAAAAAGGGTTTTTTTTTAAATTTACACTACTGTTACACCAGATATGACTGGTGGTGGCACTGAGCAAGTAGGCACAGTATATGCTGTGAGCCTGACACACAGGCTGGCAGTGGCAGGGTGGCCTGGCAACTGAAATTAGATTACACTAGCAGATTGATGTAAACGTTTTTTTTTTTTTAATTTACACTAATGTTACACCAGATATGAGTGGTGGCACTGAGCAAGTAGGCACAGTATATGATGTGAGCCTGACACACAGGCTGGCAGTGGCAGGCAGGCCTGACAACTGAAATTAGACTACACTAGCAGACTGATGTAAAAGTTTTTTTTTTTAAATTTACACTGTTACACCAGATATGACTGGTGGTGGCACTGAGCAAGTAGGCACAGTATATGCTGTGAGCCTGACACACAGGCTGGTAGTGGCAGGCAGGCAACTGCTATTAGATTACACTAGCAGACTGATGTAAAAGTTTTTTTTTAAAAATTTACACTACTCTTACACCAGCCAGATATGAGTGGTGGCACTGAGCAAGTAGGCACAGTATATGCTGTGAGCCTGACACACAGGCTGGCAGTGGCAGGCTGACCTGGCAACTGAAATTAGATTACACTAGCAGACTGATGTAAAAGTTTTTTATTTTTTTTATTTACACTAATGTTACACCAGATATGACTGGGGGCAAGTAGGCACAGTATATGCTGTGAGTCTGACACACAGGCTGGCAGTGGCAGGCAGGCAACAGCTATTATATTACAAAGAAAAAAAAAAGACTGATGAAGCCATAAAAAGAGCTTTTTAGGGTGCTGTCCTTACAGCAGAGATCAGATGAGTCCTTCAGGACTGTAGTGGACACTGAATACACTAGCCTAGCTATCGATTTCCCTAGTAAATTAGCAGCAGCTACACTGTCCCTCCTCTCACTAACAATGCAGGATCAGAATTAATCTAAAATGGCTGCTGCCCAGGAGCTGGGAGGGAGTGTCTGCTGCTTATTGGCTGTAATGTGTCTGCAGACTGTGAGGTACAGGGTCAAAGTTTACTCAATGATCACGAATAGGGGGCGGATTGAACATTGCATATGTTCGCCCGCCACTGCGAACGCGAACAAGCTATGTTCACCGGGAACTGTTCTCCGGCGAACTGTTCGCGACATCATTAATTACAATATGCTTATATAAAAAATGTTGACTTAAATCAATAGTCCTATTTGAACTCTGTTACATATTTAAGTCATTGGTTTTAATGCCATCGTTAGATAAGGTAAAACTCAAATTACCAAATGATAAAAATATACAATTGACTATTTCATGCAAAGTATAGATTTATTATGGTCATAATAAGAGTAATAATAATTTGTTTTATTTATATATTTTGGCTGGTTTATGGGTATAAAAGCCAAAGTTAAATTGAACATTTTATTTTAAAGGGACAGTCTACAATATAATTATTGTTTTAAAAGTTAGATAATCCCTGTTTTTCCCATTACCCAGTTTTACATAACAAACACAATTATATTAATATACTTTTTACCTCTGTGATTACCTTGTATCTAAGCATCTTCTGACAGCCCCTTGATCACATGACTTTTTATTTATTATCTATTGACTTGCATTTAGTACTGTGTTGTACTAAATCTTAAATAACTTCTTGGGCATTAACACAATGTAATCTATATGGCCCACATGAACTATCAGTCTCCTGTTGTGAAAAGCAAATACAAAAGCATGTGATAAGATGCTGTCTGTAGTGGCTTAGAAACAGGCAGAAATGTAAAGGTTTAAATGTTATAAAGTATATTAATATAACAATGTGGATTGTGCAAAGCTGGGGAATGGGTAGGAAAGGCATTATCTATCTTTGAAAACAATAACATTTTATTTTCAAAAGCTTGCAAAATGAAATTGAAGAAAGAGTAAAAGGTCAGGGTGAGTGGAACAGAGAGGAAGAGACTGGAGATGGTTTCACTGGCTAGAGATTATATTAAAGCACAGAGAAATAAAAATGGATTCCTGGGAGAGATGATGGACTTGGATAGGAAGTAATTTGAGCGGCAACACCATGGATGATTATAGGGGTCAAAGATGTGCAGTGGCATTTAAATTCTTTCTGTTGATCCTCCATCAAAGGTCAGGCTCTGGCTGTCATTCTGTACTTAGGAAACAGTCTGATGAATAAAATACATGTGTACTGTTTTCAAATCATTATAGATTATTGGTATTCATTATTTATATTCCTCTTAAACATATCTATTATTGTGTTTCTATTTATAATGCTTATTTTGACCCAAATTTTAAATGTGTAGTTTTATGTTTGACATATTAGAAAAATATAAGGTGCAATATGTATTGTGTTGATAGATACTCATTATATGTTATAACATCTCAGCTAATATTATAAATAATATTTAAGGTTTTTGTTGTCGCAAATATTTCATGGAGATGATATAGAATTTTCAATTATGCACTGGAGTAACTAATTTTACATAGGGCAATAATACATATCATGATGGTTTGAGACCAGTCACAGTAATGTAAATGGATAACATATTTAAGAATAAATGATTTTTTTGCAACAGATCTACATGCAAAGTAAATGTTTTGAAAACATTAAAAATTTACAAAAAAAATATTCATCCACAAATAACTGAATAACAAACAAAATTCCATTGGGAAACCCTCTTGCAACACATCTTTATAAAAAGTTGGCAACATTTTGGCAATAGATAGCCGTATGTCATATGTACATGAGTATGAATAGGCTAGATGGGTATGTATGTGGTAAAATATTAGTCATGTGTGAAAGAATGCCAATAATAATTATGAGCTGAACACCAAGTAATATAGGTTATCCAAACCCGATGATACATTTTCCTGGAAACAGACTTACGAGCCTGCATCATAGTGCTAATCACTATGAAAACCTCTATGACTAAGCACTAAGCATTCAATTTCCATGCCATCAAATTTAGAGATTTGAGATCCTGATGGAAAAATGGCCCTTGGGACAGAAGGTCCTTAAAGGAAGTGGTCAAGGTTGGCAACTGGACATCTTGACAAGGTCCGCATACCAAAACCTGAGAGGCCAAGCTGGAGCTATCAGAAACACATAAGATAGTACCATTATGATCTTGGAGATCACCTTTGGAAGAAGAACCAGAGGCAGAAAAATGTAAGCAGGTTGGTAAAACCAAGTAACTGCTAGAGCATCTACCATCTCCACCTCAGGATCTTTGGAGGACTTGGAAAGATATCTTGGAAGCTTCTTGTTCAGATGTGAGGCTATCAGATCTATTTCTGGGGGACCCCACATCTGTACCAATTGAAAAAACACATCTGGATGGAGACACCACTCTCCTGGATGTAAAGTCTGACGACTGAGATAATCCGCTTCCCAATTGTCTACTCCTGGGATATGAATCGCAGAAATTTGACAAGAGTGGGGTTCCACCCAAGAAAGTATCAGAGATACTTTGTTCATTGCTGAAGGACTGCAAGTCCCCCCTTGATGATTGACATATGCCACTGTAGTGATATTGAATATAAAGTTCTCTCTTCAATAGATGCCAAGCCTGAAGAGCTCTGAAAATAGCACAGAGTTCTAAAATATTGATTGGTAACCTCACCTCCTGATGTTCCCAAACCCCTTGTGCTGTCAGAGACCCCCAGACACTCCCTAACCTGTAAGACTTGCATCTGTTTTGATCACAGTCCAGGAAGGACGAACAAAGGAGGCCCCTTGAACAAAAAGGTGATGGTTTAACCGCCAAGACAGAGATTTTCAAATGTTGGGACTTAAGTATATCAACTGTGATATCTAAGTATAATCCCTGCACCATTGGTGCAACATGCAAAGCTGAAGAGGTCTCATATGAAAACGAGCAAAGGGGATCACGTCCGATGCTGCAATCATGAGACCTAAAATTTCCATTCACATAGCCACTGAAAGGAATGATAGATACTGAAGGTTTAGACAAGCTAACACTAACTTCATTCATCTCTTTTCTGTCAAAGAAAGAGTCATGGACACTGAATCTATCTGGAAATCTAAAAAGGTGACCTTTGTCTGAGGAATCAAGAAAATCTTTTGTAAAATGATCCTCCAACCATGTCTTTGAAGGATCAACACAAATTGTTTCGTGTGAGATTCTGCTAAATGAAAAGATTAAGCTAGTACCAAGATATTGTCCAAATAAGGAAACACTGCAATACCCTGCTCTCTGATTACAGATAGAAGGGCACCGAGAACCTTTGAAAAGATTCTCTGAGCTGCCGCTAGACTAAATGGAAGAGCGACAAATTGGTAATGCTTGTCTAGAAAAGAGAATCTCAGAAACCGATAGTGGTCTGGGTAAATCGGAATAAGTCGATTGTGAACATGAAATGACCTTGCTGAACAAAAGGCAGAATAGTCCTTATAGTCACCATCTTGAAAGTTGGGACTCTTACAAAACAATTTAAAGTTTTCAGATCCAGGATTGGTTTGAATGAATTTTCCTTCTTTGGGACAATGAACAGATTGGAATAAAAACCCAAACCCTGTTCCTGTAGATGAACTGGAACAATCACCCCTGAAAGCTCTAGGTCTGAAACACACTTTAGAAAATCCTGAGCCATCACAGGGTTTGTTGGAACATGGGAAAGAAATAATCTTCCCATGGGAGGCCTTATTCTGAAACCTATTCGATACCCCTGAAAAACAATATCCTGAATCCACTGATTTTGGACAGAATCTGCCCAAATGTCATGAAATTATTTTAGTCTGCCCCCCACCAGTTGAACTGGATTGAGGGCCGCACCGTCATGCAGTCTTAGGGGCTGTATTTGTTTTCTTATAAGGCTTGGACAATTGGAACCAGAGGCCTTAGGGGGAAGGAGTGTTTTTTGTTCCTTAGAATGACAAAAGAAACTAAAACGATTGGGAGCTTTAAATTTATCCTTAGATATCTTATCTTGAGGCAGAAAAGCTCCCTTACCCCCAGTGATAGTGGAGATCATAGTTTCCAATTGAGAACCAAATAAATGATTACATTGAAAGGATAAATATAGTAATCTAGATTTAGACACCATATCGGCATTCCATGATTTAAGCCATAAAGCTCTTCTAGATAGAACAGCTAAATACATAGATTTAATATCAATTTTAATAATATCAAATATAGCATCACAAATAAAATGATTAGCATTTTGAAGTAGAAGAACAATGCTAGTTAAATCAGGATCCGATAACTGCTGTGCTAGACTGTCCAACCAAAAAGTTGAAGCAGCAGCAACATCAGCTATAGAGATAGCAGGTCTAAAAATATAGCCAGTATGTAAATATGCCTTCCTAAGATAAGATTCAATCATCCTATCTAAGGGGTCCTTAAAATAAGTACTATCTTCCATAGGAATAGTGTTACATTTAGCAAGAGTAGAAACAGCGCCATCAACTTTAGGGACTTTCTCCCAAAGCTCTAAATTAGACACAGGTAAAGGATACATTTTTTTTAAACCTAGAAGAAGGATTAAAAGAAGTACCAGGCTTAGACCATTCCTTAATAATCATATTAGGGATAGCATCTGGAATAGGAAAAACTTGAGGAGTGACCTCAGAAGTCATAACAACAGAATTCAAACGTTTGCTATTCTGGTTATCAAGAGGACTAGATTCCTCAATACCCAAACAATACTTCATGTAACAAAGAATGGATATATTCCATCTTAAAAAAAGGAAGATTTATCAATTTCAGAGATGAAGTAGGATCCACTGAGCCAGAGAAGTCCTCATCAGCAGACAATACTTTAGTATGCTGTTGGTCAATACAAACTTCATCAGAATTCTGAGAAGTAGGAACAGACCTTTGACGTTTATTTGAAGGTGGAGTAACAGTCATAGCCTTCTCTGTTGCTGCAGCAATATAATCTTTTATATCTACAGGAATATCATGTACATTAGACTGTGAAGGTTTAACAGTAGATGTATTTCTACTTACAGAAACTTTATCATCATGGAACCATTTTTTTATAACAAGTGCCACATACTTGAGCTGAAGAAGGAAGATCAGCCAATTTACAACATACACACTTAGCTTTGGTATATTTGTTTTCAGGCAAATTGGTTCCTACAGTAACATCAGAGGCAGGATCAGTTTAAGACATCTTGAAAAATGTAACAAAAAATAAAAAATATTTAAACAAAATATCCAATTTCCTCAAAAAAGCAGTTTCAGGAATGGGAAAAAATGCTTATATGAAAAACAAAAGCAAATAACATAGCCCTCTGTAAAATGAAAGCAGAGAGAAAAAGAGCGAGAGACTTAATATAACAAATTTTTTGGCACTAAAAATTACGCTAACAAAGATGATGCAAATGCTGAGAAAAAAACTTTTGGCACCAAGGTTAACAGGAAATAACAGGTGCAACTTCGTGTCAACAAAGATGCAAGAAATGACGTGACTCACGTCATAACAAACACAACCTTTGCGCCAAAAATGACACAATAAATAGAAGTATTTTGCGCCATCGCAAGCCTAATTTGCCCCCGAAAATTTGAAAAAACAACATCATTAGGCAAATACTTCCTTCACATCCCTCAGACAAACAATGTACTTTGAGAGGAACTGAACTTCAAAATGCTTAGAAGCGCCTTTCACAGAAGAAATCAAGCACAACTTGCTTCACCATCCTCCAAGGAAGGCAAAGTTTGTAAAACTGAAGTATGAGTGAGGTGGGAGGTGCATTTATAGGCATTTTGAGGTTTGGGAAACTTTGCCCCCTCCAGGTAGGAATGTATATCCCATATGTCACTAGCTCATGGACTCTTGCCACTTACATGAAAGAAATACAGTGTAGTGAATTTTATTAAAAAATAAAAATGTTAGCATTGAATAAAATAACTGCCCTAGGCAGTATTTTGGGGGTAAAGTTGGCGGGAGTGGGGTGTTCCCAGTGCCTTTACATTGTGGTCTATGGGGACTGTGTGTTCCCAGTAAATATGTATGTGCTTATATACATATATATTTACGTGTTAATATGTGTATATACACATATTAACACATAAATATATATGTATACAATCATATATATATATATATATATATATATATATATATATATATATATTTACAATTTGCTGCCATCGCTGTGTTACTTACCCCCCTATGGAAGCACACTCATGTGACCGCAATGCTTCCCATCAATGTGAACGCAAGCTCGCGTTCACATTGCTGTCAACTTGTATTACCAGCGTACATTGGCGTGGGCTGGTATTACTCATTAGAGCACAAATATCGATTTCACGAAAGTGATATTTAGCCCTCCACTTGTAATCTGGCCCATATTGTTTTCTGACATGATACCATGTTTCTCTATCTTTATTAAAATACCTTTTTAAGCTTATCAATTAATTAATTGTTCTTTCATTTTTAGCTCTACCTTGAAGGCATCAGAAAAGAAGTCTACAATATGTGTCGATAGTGGGAATTTGATGAATCAATGAGAAGTCTTTTGTATTCATATTTTGGGTATTGTATATTTTTTCCTGAAAGCACCTGAGACAGTTCACTTGAAAAGTGTTTTTAATTTGATTGCTGCTATCTCATTTATCATCCCAATAGTATAAGTCTCAATTGATGCATCTGCTTAACTAGGAATTCTAAATATTGGCAGATGTAAATAATTAAGTTTGACTGATCAAAAAAGTATTTAATCCATATTAAATAACAATATATTGGCCTAGATTCCAAGGGGAGCACAAAAATATTAGCGCTATTAAGCTCCAACTGCACTCAAATTAAATCAATAGCTCTCCTATTCTTGAACTCATAATATAAGTTGAAAGTAAAATATTATTGTGCAAGCGTAAGACTCAGGAGGTCAGATAGCACAGCCGCACTAACTCTCTTTCCCCTTTGACTTCTATAGGGTGCACTATAAAAGCCTCTTTTGGCTTTCAGTAATGCACTAACCCGAAGGTGCGCTAGGACAACTGTGAAGGTATGATAAGAAATACTTCAAATACCTTTGTTCCTCAGAAAATGTATGCATACAGGTAAGAAGCCCTTTATCCACTTTATCCAAAATAGATAAAGGTTTGTGTTTCATAATAGTTTGACTTTTGGAATATTTGCATCTTTAAAATGGGATAGTTTGGAGAGGGGATAGAACCAAGTGTAGACAACAATTCCTTAAGATATTTAGAAAATAATTGCATGCTATATAGCTTATACATGTAACCTAAAGTTAGTTTTAAATAATTGTTAATACTTTTGTTTACAGTGCATAATACCTTCAGAAAGATAACACAGTATTGTAATCAGAAAGGTAATAGTTGCTGTTTTAAATAAATATAGAATATTATTTGCATTTTTGAACACAATGAACACAAACAAAAGACACAGGCAGAAAATATTGTGACATATATATATATATATATATATATATATATATATATATATATATATATATATATATATATAGATATATATAGATATATATATATATATATCAAAAAAACGTCCTTTATTCAAATTACACTTGGGATAAAAATGAATGCATAGGAGTCCAGCACAAACAAAGTGAACAAATACTCAGCTAACATGTTTCGGTTAAAACCGTAATCATAGCTATGAGTATTTGTTCACTTTGTTTGTGCTGGACCCCCATGCATTTGTTTTTATCCCAAGTGGAATTTGAATAAAGGACGTTTTATTTTTACTCAGCCTGGACACTTCTTTCCTTTTTGGCTTTATTTACCAGCATTTCCCAGGCTTGAGCAGGAGCTAGCCTCTTTTCCACTCCCCTTCTGCACTCGGAGGAGTGTATTTCCCCCAGCGTTATTCACCTGGAGCCTCCTGGCAGGCATAAGGATCCTATTGGCTGAGGCGCTTTGAGCGCACCATTTGACCGGAACCGGTCGGATCTCAGAGTCAGGATCTACGCAGGACACCGAAAGTTAGCAGCAGAGAAGCGAACACGGACACTGCTTCTGTACTGGCCGGAACGCAGCCTCAAGTTTGTCGGGAGCGGTGAGTCATTACAGCTATAAGCTGCTTTAGTGTTAATGAACACTGACCGTGTACCACCGCATATTACCTGAACTATGAGAGATATATTTCACTGCTTGTTTGGTCTGACTTTTTTGGCTATCTGAAGGGGAAACACTTGTGAAGGGTTTTACAGGACTGTTTGGTTTACTCTTACCTATAAGGACATTTTGAGTACTAAGTGGGTTGAGTGGAATCGAAAACGTTTATGGAGGCTTATTATTATTACTGTTAAAGTGCAATTTTACCATTCCCTCTTGTATTTATATATATATATATATATATATATATATATATATATATATATATATATAGTATATACAGAAATGTTAGGACCAGTCAACATTGGGACACCTTGTAAATTGGTGACTGGCTAAGCAGAATATGGCTAAATTGTTTGACAAAGATCCCAATTTTAACATAAAAGCATAGGGGGATATTTATCAAGCCGTCAACTGCAAATACACCGGAATTCCGCATCGTAATTGTTGCGAGCTTGATCCGACCTTGTTATCAAAACCTACAGACCAGCAAAAGTTGACATTTGTGACGCAGATAGATTCTTACGTCATTACAGCTGTTCCGAATACACATTCGGCTTTATTTGACCCCTTTTCCAATTTATAAAATTTCTAACAGGTACGCTTGAGACTATTCCGGCCCAACGTACCTGGTTTTCAATCCGCCACCCTGGTGGCTGCGGATGCCATAGAAATCAATGGGAGTCTGAAAGCACCGAAAGCTTATGTTCAATGCTGCCAGATATCCCATTGATTTCTATGGTTGAAAACAAGTAACGTTTACACCTAACACCCAAATATAAGTGCCGAGTCTAAACACCCCTAATCTGCCACCCCTGCCATTTCCGCCACCTAAATAAAGTTATTAACCCCTATCCCGATGCTCCTGGACCCCCCGCCACTAAATAAATATATTAACCCCTAAACCTCTGGTCTCCCACATCAATACCACTAACTAAACCTATTAACCCCTAAACCGCCAGCCCCCAAATCACCATAAACTAAATTAAGCTGTTAACTCCAAAAACGAACAAGCCGCTAACTTTAAATTAAAATTGCAACATCTCTATCTTAAAATAAATTTAAACTTACCTGTAGAATTAAAATAAAATAAACTATTTTGAAACTATTAATTAACGTACCCTAACTATTATACTACAATTAAATTAAACTGCCAATTAAATTAACTAAATTACATATTAAAAAACACTAACCCTACTCAAATTATTTAAATCTACTATTAAACATTATTAAAAATTACTAAATTACCAAAAAAATAAACGCTAAGTTACAAAAAATAAAAAAAATTACGAAGACAAAAAGAAAAACATTATCAAAAATAAAAAATGTACACCTAATCTAATAGCCCTATCAAAATAAAAATCATCCCCCAAAATAAAAAAACCCTAGCCTACAATAAACTACCAATGGCCCTTAAAAGGGCCTTTTGTGGCTCTATCAGCTATTTAAGAGGCACTTTTGACCTGATATCTTATGGAGAGTGGGGGAACTACTCTAAACCCTTGCCTGCAACATTGCTATAAAAACCTGTGAAAGTTCTGGCTGAGACTACACAGCCCACTGCCGGGGCAGCTGGTGAGGCCTAGCGGAGAGGTTACATGATCATGGCGGACCCCGGCATGGCTATCTTAGCCCTTTTTGAAGATTACCATCGTGCACTAATCAGTAAGCTGGATCGGCTTATCCTGACTGTTGGACGCCGGGAGGTGGAAGAAGACAGTGCTGAACCCTGTCAGCAAATGGCGGCGACACCCGACACACACGAGGAGGTTAGTCAGGAGACTCCGGCTCACCATCTTATGTCGGAGTCTGCCTACTCCTCAGAAGTGGCACTACCGCACAAAGTAAAGGATGAGAGAGGAGCCGTACCGGAGGTTACAGAGGGGTCTGGTAAAAGGTCCAGGGCTCTACCAGCATGGATGACTACGCCTACAGAGCCAGGCTCTCTTGCGGGGTGGGCCCCTTGCTGCCGCTATATAGATCCGCAACGCAGCCACCTTGCCGAGCACCCGATTGTTCTGTCGGTGTGGAGTTTTTGCCATGCCAGTCGGCCTTATTCTCCCCACCGCTCGGCTGATATCCTGGGAATCCACTTTGGCGTCAATATGTTTGTGTTGCTCCCCAGGGACTGGGGAGGGAGTGGCGGGGCCACGCTTGCTCGGGGCCTCTTCTGTAGGAGAACTGGAGTGGGCTAGCTTCCCTTGCACCTTGCGTGATAGCAAGGAACAAATCTCATGCAATGTATACTACCAAAACAGCGTGTTTCCCCCCTTCTCCTGATTTTAAACTACACTGCTTCTATGAGGAGCTTGAGAGCAGAGGAGTGACTAACACTTGTTGGACATTCAGTGACTTTTCAGTGCCATATGTCTGCATGTTACTACATCATGTCTTGAGTGGTTATGTTTTAGCTAATAAGTTCCTATATACTAGTTTGCCCTGGTCTCACGGGCAATCCTAGATACCCCTCATAACATCTTAGTACTTGTTATTTTTTGATTGTTATATATGTTCAGTGGGCAAGCTCCATATTGCATATTACTCTGAAGTGTTACTGTTTAATTGTGCTGTGAATTTTATTGTATATTCTGCTATAATTTAACTGACTATAACACAAGCATCAATGACCACCTCCATACCAAACAGCCTAACTTATAAAATGAATATAAAGTATGTGGGTGTTCAATATATCTGGAGGAGCTCCATATTTTATTTAATAATATCCCTAAGCCCACTATTGTTTAAACTTGTGGTGACATTGCCAATTGGGGCACTACTCTTACTTTGAAACATAAATCTTGTTTCTCTCTATGACATAACTATTATCATCCCCCCCCATCTAACTATTCTGTTTGTGTTGCTGAGGCCCCAAAGAGGCTTCTAATATCGGGGAGGATGAGCCATGACTAAGAACGTTGATATTTCTGGTCAAGGGTCCAAGAGTGGCCCTTCTATCTATATAAGCCTACCATTTACGCATCTTATTAGCATCTCACTTCTAAGGAGGCTTCTAATGTTGCTGCCCTATCCCATTCTAACAGAATACATTCAAGTTTAAGTGACCAGACATCCACTACCCCCCCCCCCCATTTATTCCCTTTTGGCAGAGTTAAGCAGCCTCTGCCCTGTCCAGAGAGTCCTGGCTGCTCTCTGGGCCCTAATACGGATAGATTAGCTGTGTCTACATATGCACTATTGGTTACATATAGTTTGCCAGTTGTGGTATTCCTCTTTTACTTGAACCTTAACCTAAAGTTTGCTTACAGTGAGATTTTTCCTAAGTTTTTTCTGTGTGTATTTAATTGTAACTGTTTTTACATACGCACTTTTCTACCCAATGAAGGAATTGAACCCACCCGTGGTTCAGGTAACCTATGTTGGCACACTGCTTTTGTTTAGTTAAACTGATAACATTGTTAATAATTATGTACACTGAAACTAGTCTCTTACTATTAGCTCTATTCACATGCCCTCAGCGGCTTATAGTTGTGTCTGGTCCCATGAGTGGACCTGTATGTCTCGAGGACGTTATAAACTTATAAAACCAAAAAATGAGGTACCTGGATTATCATGTCAGTTTAGATACTTATATGTGGATGTCTACATAGAATGTTTTTGCACTGTCATTCTTTTTTTCCTTTTCTGACACTGGAAAATTGTTACATATCTGAATTGACTGTTTGTATATGCTATTTTCTCCTCAACAAAAATAAAAAGTTTAAAAAAAAAAAAAAAAAAAAAAAAAGGGCCTTTTGTGAGGCATTGCGCCAAAGAAATCAGCTCATTTACCTGTAAAAAAAAATAGAAACACCCCCCCAACAATAAAACCCACCACCACCCAACCAACCAACCCCCCCAAATAAAAAATCTAAAATAACCTAAGCTCCCCATTGCCCTTAAAAGGGCATTTGTATGGGCATTGTCCTTAAAACGGCATTTAGCTCTTTTACCTGCCCAAACCCTAATCTAAAAATAAAACCGACCCAAAAAACCCTTAAATAAACTTAACACTAGCCCCCAACGATCCACTTACAGTTATTGAAGTCCCGCTTGAAAGATCCATCCAGCCAGCAAAATGTCTTCATCAGGGTGGCCTCTTCCATCTTCATCCAGCTGGCGAAGTTCTCATCCAAGCGGCAAGAAGACTTCATCCAGGTGGCATCTTCTATCTTCATCCATCCGGTGCGGAGCGGGTCCATCCTGAAGACATCTGGCATGGAGCTCCTCTTCATATGGTTGCCCCCGTAAACTGGAACTTCAATGCAAGTGACGTAATTCAAGATGGCGCCCCTTGCATTCCTATTGGCTGAAAGGTTCCAATCAGCCAATAGGATTAGAGTTGCTAAAATCCTTTTTGGCTGTTCCAATCAGCCAATAGGATTTGAGCAGCTCTCATCCTATTGGTTGCTCCAATCAGCCAATAGTATTTTAGTACTTTAGTATAGTGGCAGCGTTTAGTGACAGGGTATAAATAAAGTTGGGAAAAAGCCGAATAGACACAAGATCGATGACTGTTAGTTAACAACAGTCCGATGCTCATCACCCCGTACTTGGTGCGCATATTTTTGCCGGCTTTTTTTTATAAATATGTAGATCGTATTCAAGTCCACAGCCACGATGTTAGGCGATGTTAGGCAAGGGTATATATCCCCCATAGATGTTTTTTGCAGACAATTTTGCAGCAATTTTTTTTTATGTATTTACAAGTGGATGTGCGCCAATACCCTCTGTTTTGTGTAATTATTTGGTCTTACTCACAGCACTCCTAAAGATGTATTTAAACATTTTGGGCTAGATTACAAATGAGGTGCAAATGGTTTAGTGCTAACGCAAATGCCTTTTTTACGAGTCATTTTCAATGCGCTGATATTACAAGTTGAGCGAAATTGCGTAAGCGCCTTTTATGCTTCAATTATCACCGCAAACTCAGAGCTGTGGTTAACTGTTTTCCGAAATGAAAAAGTTGCACAAAATACATTACAAAAGTACAGTTACACCCATAAATAAACTATTTGATCCACCCCTCCTGGAACATTAACTCTGTTACAAATTTCTGTATCATCAGCAAAGAAGCACACCTTCCCCTGGAGCCCACTTCCTATATCACTAATGAACATGGTAAACAAAACAGGCCCATGAACTGACATTTGTAACTGAACCCTCATTTGAATGTACACCATTAATTTAAACCCTCTGCCTTCTTTTCTTAAGCCAGCATTCTATCCACTTAAAAGGGCAGTATACACCAATTTTCATTTAAATGCATTTAATATACACTGCTATAAAGAATAATATGCACAGATACTGATATATAAATCCAGTGTAAAACTTTTTAAAAACTTACTTAGAAGCTCCCAATTTAACACTGTTAATGAGATGAGCCTGGGACACCCACTGAAAGGGGTTGGTAGCAGAACTTCCCCTTCCCCTGCATATAAAAAAAAATTATACAAACAGAAGCAATCTGAAGTATGTATACATCAGTATACATCTAAAACTTTGGGGCTTGTTTAGGAGTCTGAAAATCAGCACAATATTATTTAAAAATAAGCAAAACTATAGATTTTTACAAAAACCCACCTATATGGACTATATAAATGGATCATCTACAAAACATTTATGCAAAATAATTCTAGTGTATAATGTCCCTTTAACAATCTTAGCATTCACTCCCAAGGCAATACATTTTGTGAATAAGTTTGTTGTGTGGGACAGTGTCAAATGCTTTGCTAAAGTCTAGATACTCTACATCTATGGCTCCTCCCTGGTCTTTTAATTTAGTTAAATGGTCAAAGAAAGAAATTAGATTAGTCTGATATGATCTTCCAGCAGTTAAACCATGCTGGCCTTTGTTTTCTAGGTTGTTTGTCTGCATGTAAGACACAAGTATTTGCTTTAAAATAGCTTCCATTAATTTCCCTGCAATTGAGGTCAAATTGACTAGCCTATAGTTAGCAGAATCTTCCCTACTAAGCTTTTTATGAAGAGGGACTAAATTAGCAAATTTTCAGTCTTCTGAAATGACCCCTCTTAACAATGACTGATTAAATAAATCAGCTAATGGAGTAGCTATAGTTTGCTATTTGTTTATCTCCTTCCACTTCTCTATCATCATCAGTTTTTAGTCTTACTATCCCTCCCCTAGTTTTTTTCTATTTTCACCGATATAGCTAAAGAAGGTTTTGTCTCCATGTTTTTACTGATTGTACTAATCTCTCTTCTGCATCAGCTTTAGCCTTTCTTGTTAACTGCTTTGCCATTTTTGTTGGGTTCTCCATTTTCCCCTATCCTCATCTTATTTATAGCAACTGCATTGGTTTTCTTATTTTTTTACTTTTACAAACAAGCCTAATACAGTGTTTAGTTGCATCTAAACTAGTGTTCTTAAAATATTTCCACTGCTCTTGCACTCCTTTAATACGTTCCATCCCTTTTATAGAATCATTTTACTATTTGCCCATGTAAGAAAAATCAGCCTTTCTAAAATCTAAACTTTTGTTTTACTATGGTTGCACAATACCTTTGCCTAAATATTAAACCATACAGAATGATAACTAGAGCTAAAGTTCTCACCCACAGACACTTCAGATACTATATCACTGTTTGTAAGTACTAAATCTAATATAGGTCCTTTATGTGTTGGTTCTTTAACCATTCCTCTTTCAAATATTCCAGTATATACTTACTTCTAATTGATTTAGCAACTGGTATCTCCCAGTCTACATCAGGCATATTAGAACTCACACTTCTATAATCTTGCCCTACATTGTAATTTTTGCAATTTTATCAGTTAATATTTGATCTAATACTGCATCCTGCAAAGGAGGCCTATATACTACCTTTATTTTAAACAATTGTTTCCCTTCAGTTTCTATAGTTGTGCAAACAATTTCTACATTGACATTGGTTTCTTCAATTTCAGTTAGTTTAATATTTTCTTTCACGAACAGAGCATTTGTTCACATTGCACAGAGAAAATGACTAGAATTGTTAGATCACTTTGCATGGTCAATATTTTCACTTCTTATATTATTGAAAGCCTTGTTGATAAATTTAGGGCCTATTTATCTTAGCGTCAACTGAAAATACGCTGGAATTCCGTGTCGTAATTGTTGTGAGATTGATCCGCCATAGTTATCAAAGCGTCAAGATTGGCAAATGTTGATATTTGTGACCTAACATATGATCCCGTGATCTCAATCCGACGCGGATTGATGCTTACGTCATTACAGATGTTCTGAATACACATTCAAATCTATTTGACACTTTTCCCAATTTATCAAACATTTAACAGGTACGCTCATGGCTATTCCGACGCAGCATACCTGGTTTTCAAACCACCACCCTTGAGGGCGCGGATGCCATAGAAATCAATGGGAGTATGAAAGCAACAAAAGATTATGTTCGATGCTGCAAGAGAATGAAGCATATCACATTGATGTCTATGGTTGAAAAAAAGATACGTTTACACCTAACACACTAACATAAACCCACGACATTGCAGATACAAACCCCTATCCCGGCACTCCCCAATACCGCCGCCACAAAATAAACATATTAAACCCTAAACCTCTGGCCTCCCACATAACCACCACTAACTAAACCTATTAACCCCTAAACCGTCAGCCCCCACATTGCCAAAAACTAAATTAAGCTTTTAACCCCTAAACCTAACAACCCCTTAACTTTATATTAAATTTAAAAGATCCCTATCTTAATATAAATTAAAACTTACCTGTAGAATTAAAATAAACTAATTTTAAACTATAAATTAACCTACCCTAACTATTATACTAAAATTAAATTAAACTACCAATTAAATAAACTAAATTACATATTAAAAAACCTAACACTAATAAAATTATTTAAATATACAATTTAACATTATTACAAAATACTAAATTACCACACAAAAAAAACACTAAGTTACAAAAAATAACAAACACTAAATTTTCGAAAAATAACAAACGAAATTATCCCCAAATTTTTTTTTAGACCTAATCTAATAGCGCTATCAAAATAAAAAAGCCCCCCCCCAAATAAAAAAAACCCCTAGCCTTCAATAAACTACCAATGGCCCTTAAAATGGTCTTTTGTGGGGCTTTGCCCCAAAAATATCAGCTCTTTTACCTGTAAAAAAAAATATACAAAGACCCCCCCACCACCCAACCAACCCCCCCCCCCAAAAAAAACCCTAACTCTAAAAAAACCTAAGCTACCAATTGCCCGAAAAGGGCATTTGGATGGGCACTGCCCTTAAAAAGGCATTTAGCTCTTTTACAAGCCCAAACCCTAATCTAAAATAAAACTCACCCAATAAAATTTTAAAAAATTCTAACACTAACCCCCGAAGATCCACTTAAGGTTTCTGAAGTCCAGACTTCCATGTAAAGAAGTCTTTATCCAGGCGGCGATGTCTTCATCCATCCAGGTGGCAGAAGTCTTCATCCAAGCGGCATCTTCTATCTTCATCCCTGTGGCGTGGAGTGGGTCCATCCTGAAGCCATCCCACGTGGAGCTCCTCTTTTTACGGTCACCACTGTAAACTGGAGCTTCAATGCAAGGGACGCGATTCAAGATGGCATCCCTTGCATTTCTATTAGCTGATTTGAGTGTTAAATTCAAATCAGCCAATAGGAGGCGAGCTTCTGAAATCCTATTGGCTGTTCAAATCAGCCAATAGGAGGTGAGCTTCTGATCCTATTGGCTGTTCAAATCAGCCAATAGGATGAGAGCTACTGAAATTCTATTGGCTGTTCAAACATGGGTTGCAGATAGAAGTCCACGAAAGTGACTATGGGTTGTTGGATGGACCAAATAGCAGAGATGATGGGTCTCCCAGGGGGCTTGTCTAGCTGTTTATGTATCTTGGGCAGTGTGTAAAACACTGGTGTCCTAGGATATGTGACAGTCAGGTAGGTAAGTGTATCTTTATCCATAAAGCCTTGTTCAAATTTTGCTAAAAGATACTGATCAATCTTTTTCTTGAATCCAGAAGTGGGATCACAATAGTCTCTGCTATTGGGTCCATCCAACAACCTATAGCAACTTTCGTGGACTTCTATCTGCAACCCATGGTTATGAACATGCCCTCTTATCTCAGGAATTATTCTATGCTTCTATACTCTTTAAGAGCACTTGGTGGGATAAGTGAAGATGACATATTGGTCATTCTCGACATAACAAGTCTATATACAGTCATCCCCCACACTGAAGGTCTTCATGCTATTGCAATACAACTTGCAATATATCCCTATGTGGAACCACCTCCCAAAATCCTTTAATACCTTCTTGAATTCAGCTTGAGCATTACTTTAATTTCAAAAAACAATTCTACCGACATTAAACTGGGATAGCGATGGGGTCCTATGTGGCCCCATCCTATGCAAACTTATTTATGTCCATCTTTGAAGAGTTTGGTAATGATCTGTTCAAAAGACAGGAGATTAATTTCTTAAGAAGGTATATAGATGACTTGTTTATCATTTAGACAGGGACCAAACAGGATCTAGAGAGATGGTTTACAGAACTGAACTCCACTAGTGAAGCATTAAAATTTTAAATACAATATGACTAATCACAAATTGATTTCTTGGATGTACGATTATACAAAAGAGATGGAAAGATACAATCAACATTATATTGAAAAGAAACTGACCACAATGACTTGCTACACTTCACTAGTTGCCATTCCCCGGCACTCAAAAAGGCATTACCGAAGTCCCAGTTAGAGGGTTCTAGGAAATAATATGAAATAATATGAGATGTACAACAGAGATACCCAACTGACTGAGATGGAATGCTGTTTCAAACAAAGCTCCTGAAAGAACAGTGGGACTCTTGAAGTCCCAAGACACTGAAAATAAAAAGGATGTGGAAAACAGAATGACCTTTGTGACTACCTATACTGGTGACAAGAGAGGGATAGGCTCATCACTATGCAAGCATTGGGTATATTATTAGTTCAGATCCATCACTACCCCTGGAAAACATGCCGCCACCACGTATAGGCTACAAGAGAGTGAGGTCCTTACGGGACATTCTTAGCATTTAACAAAGGCTCCTATGAACAACCAGTGGTATCGTCACTTCCATTAACTCCAATATAGCTTGACTGACCTAAAGTACACGATTATTGATCATATCCCCCCTGAACAGAGGGGGTGATAGCAATAAGAAATGATTGCAAAAAGAGGCCAGATGGACTTATAATTTGGAGACACTAATCCCTAAAGGAATAAATACTCATCTGGACTGGCATTCTCTTTTATAAAATGACAGCCATTATCTATTTGGACCCGCCCAGGCCCTTGCTTTATTCTTTTCTTTCCTTTTCTTTCATCCTTTGTTCTTTTTTTCTTGTTTCTCCCTGTCTTTTCTTTTTCTTTTTTTTTCCTAGGTCAGTGATATTGTGTTTTGTTTTGTTTTCACAATTATTTATCTATTTTTTTTAGTTTATTCATTTACTTTAATATGGTCAGGTCTACTGGATATAGCCAGTCAGATTTCCTATAGGCCTCTGCTTGAGTCTTGTGTACCTTAGCCCTATACTTGTGTCATTTATTATAGTTTCTCCTTTTGCATGGTCCCCTACCATATTCCCCTTGGCTTAGTATGTCAGATGTGAGATGAGATGACATCTGCCCTTTTTTGTATTTTACAATTTATTCTTTTTCAGTATACATGTCCAGTGGAGGTGTAGTATACCACCTTGTACTCCTAGTTGATCTTATGAGGTAGCTTTAGTAACTATTATATTTGTACTGTACTTTGCCATATTTATTTATACTTCTCCTGTCACATTTAGGGCTTATCAATAATTCTCGGTCCTATCAGCTGTTTTTGCTGTTTTTGTTGATTTCAGTTGCCATGGTAACACACGCCAAGACGTTGCATATCGCAATTGGGACAGAGGAAGTGCTAATACTATGGCTTAAAGATTAGGCTCTTTTCTGCTTGTCTATTTAAGATTGTACCCTGTATTAATGTTTGATTAATAGATTTGAAAAAATTTCTGTTTTGTTTACAGACGTCTGGATTCACGTTGCCCAGGATGATGATGTCATAGGATGGGCGTGTCTACCCGGGAGAGGGTGGTGTCCGGTGCCTTGCTGCACTTGTATGTCTGAGGACAGACCTGTTGGTCTGAAAACATTCACAGTAAAGTGATATTTAAAAAAATTCCATGGGAGTAGGCTTCTCTCATTCTTTGTATTCTCCTTTGCTGCACCCTGGGTCTACGTTAGAAGAAAGTCAGGTGTGCGGTCTGTACCATATTTTATATATTATTATTATTCTTTATTTATAAAGTGCCAACTGATTCCGCAGCACTGTCCATGGGTGCAAAGATAAAAGTACAGTACAATACAATATAAAAGACACCAGACAAAGTTTAACAAACAAATACAGGGGGAATTGAGGGCCCTGTTCCCGTGGGAACTTACAATCTAGATGGTAGGAGGGTGAGAGACAGGAGGTGGGGACTGCAAAGGTGAGAATGATGTTAGTGTGGAGTTAGATGAGGACAGCTATTAGGCAAGTATATTGCTGTGAATCCCCTCCAATTCCATGTGGCTGATATCAGTGTTTAAAGGCAGCATCATCGAGAGGCATTTTACTATACATCGCAATGGGTGGTGATGCTGGCAAAATATTCCAAGCAGCATCACCACCTACATTGGTAACGTAAAGTAAAGGATCCCTTTTGCATATATTGCATAAATATTCTTTAAAAAAAAAAAAAAAAAAAAAACGGCACTAAAAAAACCTAACTGGCAAAAAAAATCTAATACTAACCCCCCCCCTATAAAAAACATCCTATTGCTAAACCCCAAATTGGTACTCACCAAACATGAACCCGACTCCTTAGGGGGCAGCTACGAGTCAATGGTGATGCTCCTCTTCATTCTTCTTTTCTTCCGATCTTCAGCAGCACACTGAAGCTTACATTTCTATTGAATGATTTTTCAACTCAATTTCAGATCAGGAAAAGCTTTAATTATATTGGATGATTTGAAATTTGATTTGAAAATCAGCCAATAGAAATGCAAGGCACCCCAGTGACAGCATTAGATGGAAGATATAAGATGGAAGAAGATGCATCAGATAGAATAGGATAGCCTCAGAAAAGATCCGCCATTGAGGGAGAATAAAGAGTAGAGCTGCCATGGACCCATAGGTGGTTTTAGTGTTAGTATAGGGTTTTTTCTTAAGTTTTAGGATAGGTCTTACTCGTTGGGGTTTTTTATTTTTGTTAATGCATTTTTTGGTTTTGATAAAAAAATATTTTTTAATGCTAGTGTTTTTTTATTTTGTGTAACTTAGGGCATCTTAAGTTAGGGGTTTGGTAGGGTCAGCATTTAGGAAGTTAATGGTGTAGGGGGTTTATTGCTGTGGGGATTGTGGCGGTTAGGGAGTTAATAGTGTAGGGGGTTTATTGTGGTCAAATTGTGGTAGTTATGGGGTTAATAGTGTAGGGGGGTTATTGCATTGGGGTAATGGTGGTTTAGGCATTAATAGATTAAGGAGTTAATACTGATGAGTAGCTATAGCAGATATGGGGTTATTAGTGAAGCAGGGTTAAGTTTCGCTGGGGGTGAGGTTTTTATTTTAGAGTAGCATTATACTTATATATAATGCTTCCTTTATATGCATTTTCTAATAAAATGCATGTTATTATTGTAATTATTGTATTTTTTTAAAAACAGCTGGGTGGTTTTTGCAGGTTCTTTTTTTTAAAAAAAAAAAGACCAATAATATTTATTTTTACTTATATAAATTTGTTACAAAAATCAGTAGCAGCACATTTTTACATAACTGCATTTGTTTAACTTTGTAATGTTAAACATTATAAAGCTATGTAAAAGTATAAAGTTGGGGCTCCTGTCTTTTATAACATTTCTATATAATGAAAAATAAATAGGATTGATTTAAAAAAAAAAAAAAAAAAAAAAAACAACAGCTATTTAAAGTAAAAAAAAAACTTACAATAATATGCATTATACCAGAAAATGTATATACATGAAACATTGTAATTACATGTATCAACATAGCTAGTACAGTTTTAATAGGAAGTTTTTATTTTTATTAGTAAGTTGGATCACAGACATGACGTAGATGTAGGCGTTCGGTGGGAGTTAGCTGGGCATTCCAGGGGGCATTTGTTGCTTTGTTGGTCTTATGGAGATGTTCTTATACATTTTGCAATTGGAACTTTTTGGTGTGCTGCCATTATCATCTTCTGTGAAACAGGCTGCAAACTTGATGATGCAAAAAAAGCCATTTTCCTGTCGGTTTGATCATGTTTTAAATATCAGGGCCCTAGTAACTGGGAAAGGTTGACCTGAATTCAAATCTTTTTCAACATCAGGCAATGCTTTATAACTAAAGCATTTATTAAGGGTATATGTTTTTGCCCTTAAATGATTACTAAACAGCATAGAATATCATAATCAATAAATGCTTAACAAAGAGACAATGCAAAAACACTTACTTTAAATTTCAAATGAGTAGGTATTTTTTTCTGACAAATGATAAATTTTGTTACATCTTCCTTTTTCCTTCCTAATGCATCATGTGACAGTCATCAGCCAAACAAAAAAAAAATGCATATATCCTGTAAATTTTGGACATGCTCAATAGGAGCTGGTGTCTCAGAAAGTGTGCATATAAAAAGATTGTGCACATTTAGATAATGAAAGAGAATTACAAAGTTTATTTTTTTTTTAATTGTGTGCTCTATCTGAATCATGAAGTTTAATTTTGACTTGACTGTCCCTTTAAATGCTACACCTTTCTAGATCTTACCAATAGCAGATATTTAAAAATAAATAATAGGAAGCAAACATGTCAAAGTGACACAATTCATAATGCAAGAAAATCAATGAAAAATAACTTCAAAAATATATCCTTTTTATCCTTTGTCTTTAAAAGGTTTTGTTCAGCACCTCTTCAATTTTAACATGTGGATTTAAGTGTAATTTCTTATAGATTCCCACTGTAAACTATTTTTTTTTATTTTATCTTTTACAATTTTCTCTCTATATCTGTTGAGAGTGGTATAAATTCCAATATGAATCTATGTACAATACGTACAGTACCTGTTTTGCTAGAATAGACTATGATAATAGTCAATAATAAATGTATTACTCTAAACATAAAAATAACCTTTATTGTGTGTATTTTATGTAAGCATGATTCCCCGCCCAATTAAACACTGACTTTAAGCCATGATAAAATGTTGCTATTCCCCTTATACATCATAGAAAGTGTAGGCAATTATAAAATATATATTGTGTTTCTAATGATAAAAGCATACAAAATGTGTATTAACTTGTTAATTGTAATGGTATAATATACCCCAAAATACTGGTTGGCACTATGCCAAAGAAAAAATATATATAATTAGGTATAGTTGATAAGTTCTTGCCTTCTGTTTGATCTTTCCTACAAGAGAAAATAATTGGTAAATATTGGTCTATTAACTCTGAAAAACAGTACTAGATTAAAAATGGTTTCTTTATGTGGTTACTAAGATTTATTTCATATCATATTTTTATAATTTTATAAGATTGTAAGTTTGTGTGACCTATAGTTTTTTAGTTATATTACGGACAAGTCTACTTATCTACTTGCTCAGCAGTGGGTTAGATATATAGAGATGATATATTCGTCCTGTAAAGAGAATCTAAATAGATGCATGGATTTTTCAATGCTTTTATCGGGAAAATAAATATATAAAAGAGACTACAAACAAGTTTTCTTTTGAGATATTATAATTAAAAATGATCCTTACGTAAGTGTAAAGAAAATCAATGTTTATAAACATTGTTTTACATTTAAAAAGACATGAAACCCAAAACATTTCTTTTATGATTCAGACATAGCATATCATTTTAAAAAGAAGTTTCTAATGTATTTCTATTATCAGATTTGCTTTGTTCCCATGATATTCTGTTTTAAAAAGGTACCTAGGTAGGTATCTGGAGCACTAAATGGCAGGAAAAAGAGCTGCCATCTAGTGCTCTTACATTAGATAACATTCTTGTAAAACTTTTGCTACATCTAGGCCTATCTATCAAAGTGTCAACCGCAAATACGCCAGAATTCCGCATCGTAATTGTTGCGAGATTGATCCGACCTAGTTATCAAAGCCTCAAGACCGGCAAAATTTGAAATTTGTGACGTAACATACGATCCACCAGTCTCAATCCGACGCAGGTCGATGCTTACGTCATTACAGTTGTTCCGAAAACACCTTCGGCTCTATTTGACACTTTTCCCCATTTATCAAACATTTAATAGGTACGCTCACGGCTATTCAGACACAGCATACCTGGTTTTCAAACCACCACCCTTGAGGCCGCAGATGCCATAGAAACCAATGGTAGTATGAAAGCACTGAAAGCTTATGTTCTATGCTGCAAGAGAATGAAGCATACCCCATTGATTTCTATGGTAGAAAAATAGTTAAGCTTACACCTAACACCCTCACATAAACGCTGAGTCTAAAACCCCCTAATCTGCCACCCCTGACATCGCCGACACCTAAATAATGTTATTAACTTCTATTCTGCCTATCCCCGACCCCGCAGCAACATAAATAAAGTTATTAAAGCCTATCCTGCTGCTCCCCGATCCCGCCGCAACCCAAATAAACTTATTAACCCATAAACCTCTGGCCTCCCACATCACCACCACTAACTAAACCTATTAACCCCTAAACCGTCAACCCCCCACATGGCCTCAGATGCAACACTTTTCCTTCTGTCTGCATTAAACTACCAATGAAATAAAATAAATTACATATTAAAAAAACCTAACCCTACTAAAATTATTTAAATCTACAATTAAACATTATTACAAAGTCCTAAAGTACAAAAAAACTAAGTTACCAAACAAAAATACACTAAATTACGAAAAATAACAAACCAAATTATCAAAAATAATTTTTTTTTACACCTAATCTAATAGCCCTATCAAAGTAAAAAAGCCCCCGCAAAATAAAAAACCCTAGCCTACAATAAACTACCAATGGCCCTTAAAAGGGCCTTTTGTGGGGCATTGCCCCAAAGATATCAGCTCTTTTACCTGTAAAAAAAAATACAAACAATCCCTTAACAGTAAAACCCAAAACCCACCAACCAACCCCCCCAAATAAAATAACTATCTAAAATAACCTAAGCTACCCATTGCCCGGAAAAGGGCATTTGTATGAGCATTGCCCTTAAAAGGGCATTTAGCTCTTTTACTGCCCAGACCCCCTAATCAAAAAATAAAACCCACCCAAAAAACCCTTAAAACATCCTAACACTAACCCCCGGCGATCCACTTACAGTTATTGAAGTCCCGCTTGAAGGATCCATCCAACTGGCGAAGTCCTCATCCAGACGGCAAGAAGTCTTCATCCAGCTGGTGAAGTCTTCATCCATGCAGCAAGAAGTCTTCATCCAGACGGCATCTTCTATCTTCATCCATGCGGAGCAGGTCCATCCTGAAGACATCTGGCGCGGAGCATCCTCTTCATACGGCCGCCGATGTACACTGGAACTTCCTATTGGCTGAAAGATTTCAATCAGCCAATAAGAATTAGAGCTGCTAAAATCTTATTGGCTGTTCAAATCAGCCAATAGGATTTGAGCAGCTCTCATTCTATTGGCTGTTCCAATCAGCCAATAGAATGAGAGCTCAAATCCTATTGGCTGATTGGAACAGTTTAAAATTAGTTTATTTTAATTCTACAGGTAAGTTTTTTAATTTATTTGAAGATAGCGATGTTGTAATTTTAACTTAAAATTAAGGGTTTAAAGGTTTAGGGGTTAATAGCTTAATTTAGTTTTTTGCGATGTGGGGGGCTGTCGGTTTAGGGGTTAATAGGTTTATTTAGTGATGGTGATTTGGGAGGCCAGAGGTTTAGGGGTTATTAAGTTTATTTAAGTTGCGGCAGAATCAGGGAGCGGCAGGATAGGGGTTAAACATTTTAGTATAGTGGTGGCGTTTAGTGAAATAGTATAAATAAAGTTGGGAAAAACACGAAAAGCAGCGTCATTGATGACTGTTAGTTAACAGTCCGAAGCTCATCGCCCCGTACTTGGAGCGCGTGTTTTTGACGGCTTTATTTATAAAAATGGAGATAGTATTGAGATCCCCGGCCACAATGTTTGGCGATGTTAGATGAGAGTATTGATGCCGGCGAATGCACACACAGTTGACGATTTGATGGATAGGCCCTATAGTGTTCCAGAGTTTATGTCCAAGATTTTCAGCAAAAGATACCAAGATAACAAAGAAAAAGTGATAATAGAAGTAAATTAGAAAGTTGTTTAAAATCGCATGATCTATACAAAATATTTTGGGTTTCATATCCCTTTAAGTAAAAGCTGCTTTTTATAGGACACAATTTATAAGAGCAAGAAGAGTTCATATTTAAAGGGATAGTAAACACCAAATTATCGCCTAGATTACGAGTTTTGCGTTAGAGGCTATGCGGTGCTAACGAGCAGTTTTTTCTCACCGCTCACTTACATACAGCGCTGGTATTACGAGTTTTCAGAAACCCATCGTTAAAAGACAAAAAGTGAGCGCTGAGCAAAATTTTGCTCCAAATCTCACTCCAATACCAGCGCTGCTTAAGTCAGCGGTGAACTGGTGTAACGTGCTTGTGCACGTTTTCTCCATAGGAATCAACGGGGAGAGCTTGCTGAAAAAAAAGTCTAACACCTGCAAAAAAGCCGCGTAAAACTCACTAACGCAGCCCCATTGATTTCTATGGGGAAAATTTTTTTTGTTTACACCTAACACCCTAACATGAACCCCGAGTCTAAACACCCCTAATCTTACACTTATTAACCCCTAAACTGCCGCCCCTGACATCGCCAACACCTATATTATACTTATTAACCACTAATCTGCTGCCCCCAACATCGCCGCCACCTACATTATATTTATTAACCCCTAATCTGCTGCCCCCAATGTCGCCACCACCTACCTACACTTATTAACCCCTAATCTGCCGCCCCCAACATCACCGCCACTATAATAAACATATTAACCCCTAAACTGCCGCACTCCCGCCTAGCAAACATTAGTTAAATATTATTAACCCCTAATCTGCCATCCCTAACATTGCCGCCACCTACCTACATTTATTAACTCCTAATCTGCCGCCCCCAACGTTGCCGCCACTATATTAAAGTTATTAACCCCTAAACCTAAGTCTAACCCTAACACCCCCTAACTTAAATATAATTTAAATAAATCTAAATAAATATTCCTGTCATTAACTAAATTATTCCTATTTAAAACTAAATACTTACCTGTAAAATAAACCCTAAGCTAGCTACAATATAACTAATAGTTACATTGTAGCTAGCTTAGGATTTATTTTTATTTTACAGGCAAGTTTGTATTTATTTTAACTAGGTAGAATAGTAAGTAAATAGTTATTAACTATTTAATAACTACCTAGCTAAAATAAATACAAATTTACCTGTAAAATAAAACCTAACCGAAGTTACACTAACACCTAACACTACACTATAATTAAATAAATTAGCTAAATTAAATACAATTACCTAAATTAAATTAAATTAGCTAAAGTAAAAAAACCCCCACTAAATTACAGAAAATAATAAACAAATTACAGAAATTTAAACTAATTACACCTAATCTAATAGCCCTATTAAAATAAAAAAGCCCCCCCCCCCCCAAAATAAAAAAAACCCTAACCTAACATACCAATAGCCCTTAAAAGGACCTTTTTGGGGCATTGCCCCAAAGTAATCAGCTCTTTAACCTGTAAAACAAAATACAAACAACCCCCCCAACAGTAAAACCCACACCCACACAATCAACCCCCCAAATAAAATACTATCTAAAAAAACCTAAGCTCCCTATTGCCCTGAAAAGGGCACTTGGATGGGCATTGCCCTAAAAAGGGCAGTTAGCTCTTTTGCCGCCCAAACCCTAATCTAAAAAATAAAACCCACCCAATACACCCTTAAAAAAACACTAACCCCCTGAAGATCGACTTACCGGGAGACGTCTTCATCCAAGCCGGGCGAAGTGGTCCTCCAGACAGGCAGAAGTCTTCATCCAAGCTTGGCAGAAGTGGTCCTCCAGACGGGCAGAAGTCTTCATCCAGACGGCATCTTCTATCTTCATCCATCCGGCGGAGCATCCTCTTCTGGCGATGACTAAAACAGAATGAAGGTACCTTTAAGTGATGTCATCCAAGATGGTGTCCCTTAGATTCCGATTGGCTGATAGAATTCTATCAGCCAATCGGAATTAAGGTAGAAAAAAATCCTATTAGGATTGAGCTTGCATTCTATTGGCTGATTGGAACAGCCAATAGAATGCAAGCTCAATCCTATTGGCTGATTTTACATAAGTCATTTTGCGGTAAGGCCAAAGAAGTGTGCGGTAACCCTAAACCTTCAAGACTCGTAATACCAGAGGGCGTAAAAAAGCAGCGTTAAGACCTCTTAACGCTGCTTTTTTACCCTAACGCACAACTCGTATTCTAGCCAATTGTATTGTTTAAAAAGATAGATAATCCCTTTCTTTACCATTCCCCAGTTTTGCATAACCAACATTGTTATAGAAATATACTTTTTACCTCTGTAATTACCTTGTACCTAAGCTTCTGCTGACTGCCTCCTTATCTCAGATCTTTTGACAGACTTGCATTTCAAGCAATTAGTGCTGACTCTTAAATAACTCCACGTGCATGAGCACAATGTTATCTATATGAAACACATAATCTAATGCCCTCTAGCTGTAAAAAACTGTCAAATGCAGGTTCGGCCTTCAAGGGGTTAGAAATTAGCATATGAGCCTACCTAGGTTTAGCTTTCAACTAAGAATAACAGCAGAACAAAGCAAATTTGATAATAAAAGTAAATTAGAAAGTTGTTTAAAATTGCATGCCCTATCTCAATCATGAAAGTTTAATTTGGACTTTACTATCTCTTTAATGTTGGTTGATATTGTTATATAGTGTAATGCAAATTATACATTGCTTATTCTAAAACTCCAAAAAAAGAGGATATGAACAGTATTGCTATATTATAATTTAATATTTATAGTAACTCCTTTCTAGATGTTTTAATATCACTTAATATGACAAATCCACTTGTATATGTCTGACAACAAGAAAGGCATAAATATAATAAGGATGAGGAGAGAGCTAAAAATGGTCACGGGGTGAAAAGTAAGTAAAAGGAGAAAAATTGTTTGTAAGCAACAAACAAACAAACGTTGTGTTATTAAAATAGTCATACTACGTAATTACATATTTACCAATATGTCTATAGATATAGTAAAAGAAATAACATTAATGAATCAAGCGTTAAATAAAGCAACATACGCTTAAAAGAGAAGGAATTTTTTATCTGCTTTGTATGAATATGTTTGTATCCTCCTCTATGCTAGTCAGTGAAGAGAGAAAGAAAAAGGTGAGAAGAAAGGGGAAATGTGAATAAATGTAACAAAATTTGAATCGTTAAAGTGACATCTTTTTCATGGTTATATTATCTTAGACATTAATAAGGGTTAGATTACGAGTGGAGCTCTATTTATGGTGCCTGCTCATGCTTTAACATTGCTAGATGGAGGCTTTCTGCGATCATTAGGTTTCAGTGCAAAAAGGTTAAAAAAACTAACATCACAGAAAATAGGAACGATCAGTCCGTGTGCAGAATAAAACGTTTATTTATTGTCACAGGCTAAAAGGACCTCAGAGTCCACGGAACAGATTCAAGGGTGTAGTGTGTCATATTGGCTTACGCGTTTCAGCATGAGCCATAATCATAGCTTGTACTATCTGGCACAATGCACCTATTTAAATGGTTAAAAGAACATTCATTGGTTAATTGACAAATTTAAAATAATTAGCATAAACACACCCTTTAACAATATTAAATGTTACCAGTGCTATCTAATATGAACACAGAGTATTCTAGAGAACATATTATAAATTATAAACATCCTGCCTGCAAAATAAGGTGTCACAATATAAAAAAGGTATAAAGGTCAATACACATGAGAATAACGTGCAGAATGAAAAGGGAGGCACACACATTTTGTCACTCAGTTTTATAACGCAGCTGCGTAATCTAAATATATTTGCATATATATAACACATAGTATACATTTATTTATGGGACAGTGATTATAACAGAGCGTAAGCAAGATTATAGCTCACCGCAGAGAACATGCAGGATGTTAAATAAAATTAATTTAACTTAACACTCTAGTATGCAGCACTAAACTTGGGCTGCACTATAACATTAAATAATAAGTTCTCATCCTGCTATAATCCATGTTCACTACTGCTATATCAAACAATATAATATATATATATACAAATACAAAGAGAACGCTGTGTGTGCCCTCATGTCATAATGCATTGTGGTTTAAATACACATTACCATGCGAATAAATGTATAAGCATGGTTAATATACAGACACATATATTACATATATATTGAGTCTAGAAGTAAAATAATTCCGACCCTGGTTAATTACAAACAACCTCATAACAAGTATTTATACTTCATGTATCAAATATATATTGTGTATGTAGAAGTATAAAATAAATTTATTGTGATACAACAAAAAACTATATTATATATACAAAGGGAACTTATTAATAAAGTGTAGGACATAGGAAACTCAGACTACTGCCAGTAATTGATTAAATCGTATTCTGAGTTAAGTCCTGTTGGTACCCTAGTTTTTAACCTAAATATCCAGAACATTTCTTGGCATTCTAGCAGTTTAGCTCTATCCTCACCTCTGCCTATTAAAGGAATTTTCTCAATAATATTCCAAGCAAAGGGCATTATTGAAATCCGAAAGCCGATGGATCTATTTATTAAATTCGGTCCAACCTTGGGGTCTTAACGAACAGAACAACCTGTATGTTTATTTGTAATTATCAGTAGAATAACCTTTTAACCTGACAAAAGAAAGAATAAGATAAAATAATCTTTATGTCTAAGGATAATTACGAAGAGAACAATAAATTCTTCCAATAAAGGATGAGAAAGAACAAGGCCAAACGTGCAAATTTACCTATGAAAACAAGATTTTTTGTCTTTACAAAAACTCATGATTGCAAAACAAGATAAAACCATAGAAGGATATCCAATTCTACAAATGTTTCATTTTAATAAGAGGGTATTATCTCTATGAGGATCATATGAATATACCTAGAATCAAATGATCAACTATTGAAAATCAGATAAGTCCTTATAGAAAACACTAGACAGGGCAATATTAGGAGATCTGCTAAAATATTGATCTAGTACCTAACTCTCATTATGTACATTCATATAATAGTATATGATCTAATAGCTAACATTGCCATTTCCCCCAAAGCAGAGTGAGGTTGATGTTTATTACAATAAACCTATATTACAACTTATATGACAAATAAGTTAAGCATCTAACGATATTTATTAAATCCTTACAAGGGAATAAATGACATTCACTTCCATGACATACTCACATATATAAGTGATTCTGGTTTTGAAACCAAATAATTTTTGAGTTTTATATTCTCTCTTTCTTGCACCCCTAGCCACACTTTGAAATATAACCTAACTCTTATAAATACCTTCTTTCACTCCTATCACACTTACTCCCTTTTCACCTTCTTTTCCCATCTCTTCACTGCCCCTCAACATTCACATGTTTGTCTGTACGCATAATAACATAGTATATTCCATTCACATAAAAGTTTATTAGAAGAAATACACATGTCACTTTGATTTTGGTGTAAGGAAGACAGTACACATATAACAACTTAATAGATGTCTTACACACAACACTTTTATTCATTCCCCTTTGGAATAAATTAATTTTGAAAATTGAACCAGCAGTTGCTTATATAAAAATAGCTGCAGAAAATAATTCTGATATATTAATCTATAATGCTTTTGAAGCAACGCTCCAGCGAGCCTTTGAACGTAATTGTATAAATAATGAATAGTAAATAGGTTAAAATACAGAACCAAAACTATTGGGGTCGAATAGTAAATGCAGATTCAAGTATTTTAGACATAATGATGACATAGAGTTTATTATGCAGACTAGAATTACAGGAACATTTGTTAACATATTTATAGATTTAGGATATCCTCAGAATTTTAGACAGTATGGCACCCCATAGTTATTATTATTTTTAGCGCATTGAATCTTAGGAATTTCGATGATCAATATCCTATAACGAATATCCAATTTCTATTAATAATGGTTTGACATATATACTTGAGATACAGTTTATGATTGTCAAATCATCTTACTATAATACATACAATATAACTATCCTTCTTCACAATACGGGCCATGTAGTATTGTAAACATGACCTTGCTATTGGAGTAACTAACTGTCTATCAATTTATTCAGAACCAATCACAGTACCCATGAGTATGGCTCATGTAGGTTCGTAAACATGACTTTGCGATTAGAGCAAATAGCTGTCTATCAATTTACTCAGAACCAATTAGAATACCTATCAGAGTGGAGCGGGGGCGGGACTTCCGGTCCCACAGGGTATATATCCCCATAAACACGGCGGCTCGCTGCCTTTGATAAAGCCCAATCGGGCGAAACGCGTCAGGGGAGAGTGTTGAACTCGTTCACGCTCTATTTTCTATGTATTTTAAACTAGCCCAGTACCGCTAAATCATGTGGAGCACAGGGTTACCGCAATTATAGAGCTAAAACATTGATATTTGACCTATCTGGTCAGGGTACCTAATAGGGACCGTTACATGGTGTTTATAGAAAAACCTTTCTTACTATATATGCAATAACGAGTTATAACCATATAGCCTGGGTTTTGCCAGACTTTATTTCATTAATAGTTAACTAAGTCTCTTAATAATTATACGCCACATCGTGGATATTGCTATAGTAACTGGGTTGTGCCAGTTTTAACTTAAACTACCTAACTGGTGTGTGAATGTGCGTGTATTGTAAGATCTCACAAACGTATGAGTGTGATTGATACTGCCCGATAGTGACAGCATTAGCTGTACCACACAGCGCTTAAACTGAAACATATATATCAACCTGCAACATTGTTGCGAATTAAACAAAAACTGACAGATATTCATTACGTATATAACCTGGGTTGTACCAGATTATACTTACTTTAATTGTTAAATTGAAGTTTGAAAATGAATGGGTGTTTCAACGGAGATTCATATTACAAATTAATGGACTGTTAACTCTATACATATAATCTGGGTTGTGCCAGACCGAGCTTTAACTTCAAACACAGCTTTCAGAGCTTTCGAAATTAATTGATATTGTAACACGGTTATTTAACTGAAACGAAATCATAGAAAACATTTATTGAAAGTGGGTTGTGCCAAATTTAACTAAAGCTATAAAACCCAGTATATAAATGAATATGTATGAGAAGAATGTTACAAACTGATGACTGATAATTGTAATACTTGTGGATCATAACAGTGGCTGTGCCAAAGGGCACTTAATTCGAATTACCACACACTGGCCCAGAATAATAATTTTTGGCACTGTGAATAAACTCTGGGACATTTGTCAATTGATTCAAATCTGGGAGACGCCGGGATAGCAGATTTAGTTTTCTATGAAACATATGCCTAAAATTTATAAAGGTGGATTAACATAAGCCATAGTAACTTTTGCAGCAATTACTATATGGACTAATCAGGGTCTAACTATTTAATAACTCTAAGTGAACAAAAGTGGCCAGATCGGAGGTCTGGGCTACACAGAACTAGGCTTATTGTGATTATAACTGTATTCCAATTTTTAGGAATATATACCTAATGAAATTTTGAAAACTACAGTAGCACCAAGCACGCACACATTACTATTTATACAAATATACAGGCTAAAATTATAACCCAGGTTATAACTGATCAAACCCTCGTTTTTGTGAATATTTAATTCACCAGTACCCCTATTCGTGGATAATCATTATTAATATACAATAATCATTACTCTGCTATCACCCATTATATTGAATGATGATAGCATAAGTTTATATAGCTGAGAGTACACAACCTTGATCAGAATTTATACATGAGCTCTACTATTCAGATGAACACTCTGATGGTAACCATTACCGAGTTGATTTATTGAACTATTTAGATCACTATTACTAGTGAATTTATTCAGGCCGAATTATCATAAATTGTGATCTAATGTGAAACTCATTATACTGATTTGAGCACTGGAGCAAATTTTAATCGTGTATGTATTAACCAAACAACTTTGGTTTTTTCATTTTAATACCAATAAAAGTTATATTTTAATATCCTGTTAAGGAATCCCAACCTTTAGTTCAGACCTAGAGTGCTGTAAGTGCATACTTTGGGTAGTCTGGTATCCTTTATACCATTCTTCCTTTGTGTTCATAAAGGTGTCAGTACTCTTGTTATGGAAATAGGCAAACTGCTGTACTAAGGGAGTTTTGGCCTTACCTATGTGTATAGTAGAAAAACGTTCTCTAATGCGGGAATTTACATCCCTAGTGGTAAGTCCCACTCGATTTACCACATTTGAACATGCCTTTATGTTGTAACCAAGTAGAGGTAGGTGGTTTAACCACTTCTGATGGTGCTACCGAATTACTAAATGTCTTCGCTTTCTTATAGGCGCATCTCATGCCTTTTCCGACTATAGGGACCAATAGGTCATCAGTGACTAGTACTTTAAAATGTTTGCGACCTATGTTACACACTTTGTTATATTGTGCTCTGTAATTGGTAATACATGGAACACCATCAAACAATTTATTCATTGTAGTGTCTTTATCTCGCAGTAGGAGACTCTAATCTCTCTACCTCTTGTCTGGCTCTATTAACTACAGATTTATTATAACCCCTTTCCAAGAGTCTACTGCTTAATTCATTGGCCTCTTTTTCATATTGGTGCTTATCTGTACAATTCCTTTTTGTGCGTATAAATTGCCCCTTGGCCACCGCATAAGGTACATGTACAGGGTGACAACTCTTAGCGCTCTATAGTGTATTTCCTGAGATTGGCTTGCAATACATCCCTATTTCAATCTTACCATTAGGTAATCCCTTCAATTTCAGATCCAATAAATTAATGGTATCCTTGTAGAACTCATGGGTGAATCTCAAGCCTACCTCGGTGGTATTTAACCAACTTCTAGGAGAGACATTTACATCTATGGTTACAGGGGAGAATTTTGAGATCCGTAGTTGCCTAAACTGTATCTGCAACTTTGTAGTATACGTTATAACGTGTACTGTATGTTCTCTTCAATATGTAGGACTTACCACTAGGGATGTAAATTCCCGCATTAGAGAACATTTTTCTACTATACACATAGGTAAGGCCAAAACTCCCTTAGTACAGCATTTTGCCTATTTCCATAGCAAGAGTACTGACACCTTTACCTGGAATATTATTGAGAAAATTCCTTTAATAGGCAGAGGTGAGGAGAGAACTAAACGGCTAGAACGCCAAGAAATGTTCTGGATATTTAGGTTTAAAACTAAGGTACCAACATGACTTAACTCAGAATATGATTTAATCAATTACTGGCAGTGGTGTGAGTTTCCTATGTCCTACACTTTATTGATAAGTTCCTTTTGTATATATAATATAGTTTTTTGTTGTATCACAATAAATTTATTTTGTACTTCTACATACACAATATATATTTGATACACGACTTATAAATACTTGTTATGAGGTTGTTTGTAATTAACCAGGGTCAGAATTATTTTACTTCTAGACTCAATATGGATGTGTCTGTATATTAACCATGCTTATACATTTATTCGCATGGTAATGTGTATTTAAACCACAATGCATATGAGGGAACACACACCATTCTCTTTGTATTTTTTTTTTTTTTTTGCAGTTCAATACTTTTTTTTTTTAGCTATGAACAAGCTTTATTGAGTCAAGAAAGGAAAACTTGCATGTACACAAGAGAAATAAACACTGCAATACATTTTCTGCTTACTGCTCTTTGTCTTTGTAAATCTCCAAATGTTGCAGAAGATAATATTGTAGGTGATCTAATCAGACAGTTGATACAATAAAAGCAGATTGACGTTGCTTCGTTCTCCTGTTAGTGGGTTCAACTTAACATATCTTGGTTCAACATCTTATCATCCAGAGCTTGCTTTGTTTTTAAAATCTTAAAATTTTCTATTGGTAGTTATATAGCACTATCATCAACATGAAATCGTGTGTCAAAAGAAAAGACCACATAAAACAAAATGAAAGAAAGAGAGAGAAAAGACAGGGAAGGGAAGAAGGGAGGAAGGGGTCTTGTACATTTTATGTCTTTCCTCAGCCGGTAATATTTAAATGGAAGCGCCCTTCCATGTGGCCAACATCAACTCGTGGGTAGTGATTTGGTTGATTTTGAAATGGAACCTTTCTAAGAGGAGCAGTTCATCAACTGCAGAGATCCATTCCTCAATTGTTGGAATAGCCCCTGTTTTCCATTTTCTGGGGATTAGCTTTTTAGCTCCTGTGAGCATGATCAACAGTAGGGCCTATGTGTGAACTGCATGGATTTTTGGCAGAAGGAAGAGCAGAGTCACCTCTGGAGTATTTGGAATAGCAATTTGTAATTTGTCTGACATGAGGCTTGTCACTCTACTCCAGTATTCCGCCAATTTTGGGCATGACCACCATATGTGCAGGAGCATACCATGTTCACCACAATCCCTCCAACACATAGGGCTGGCTGTCGGAAACCATCTATGCAACCTTGATGGCATTAAATATCATCTACAGGTTAATTTTAGGTGTATTTCTTGAACAGAAGCGATGACTGATGAGCACTTTGCTAACTTAAAGGACCTAGTCCAAGAGTCGTGGCCTATTTCCTTATTGAGGTCTCTGTCCCAGGCTAACATGTAGGTGGGCAGAGGTGTGTTGGGGGTAGGAGTAGCAATTTATAAACCAGGGATATTAAGTGTCTTAGAGGCTTATCCGATGTGCATAGGTGTTCGAAAGCGGTGAGTTATCTTGCGAAGTTCCCCTTGTGTTTGTGGTGAGTGAGGTAGTGCAGAAGTTGGTTGTATCTCAGCCAGGAAGAGAATATGTCACCATATTTCTCTGCCATATCCTGTTGTGAGTACAGTTTCCCTTTGTCAATTGCAAAGTGTAACGAGCCATTACGAAGGCTGTATGGTTTACTCAGGCGTGTTCCTATGTAGGAGTATGGGAGGTCTTGATGGGTAGCAGAGGTGAGTATCTGGTTGAAAGGTGTGTACTGGTGTTTACAGTCCTGTCCCACTCTCTGAGCACCTCCGCTGTCAATGTGTCCTTATTTAGTAACCTAGAACGTTGCAGGGGTGGTGTCTATGCAAGTGTGCCCACGTTATTTAAGTTAAAGGTTAGTCCGTCAAGACACACCCAAGCTTTGTGTACTGAGTTGTGGGACCATTCTATGATGCGTTGTAAGAGTATTACCCGTCTATATGTCGCTAAATCAGGAAAGCCCAGCCCTCTCTGTCTCGTGGCAAATAAAGTGTCTTTCTTGGGACACACGGTATAGTTCCTGTCCAGATAAACTGTTTAAGTGTTTTTTGCAACTGTGGTAAGAAATCTTTGGGGAGAGGGATCGGGAGTGTTTGCATAATATATAGGATGCACGGGAGAAAATTCATTTTGATCACCCCAATCTTGCCCAACCAAGACAAGGGTTTATTCTTCCACGAAGAGAGGTCTCTTAATAATTCCTCCTTTAATTTTAGGTAGTAATTTTTGTATAGATCTTGGGGGTCTTTGGTGAGGAAGACGCCCAAATATTTTAATTGTGTATCTGCTATGGGTATATTGTGATCCTCCCATAGAGTTTGTATTTGATCATGGAGTGTGATGATGTTTAAAAGCTCAGATTTTGTGATATTGAGGTGGAAGTTCAAGAGGGAGCCATATTATCTTATCTCTGTGAAAAGTTCCGGTACTGAGACATCTACATCAGAGAGGGTATACAGAATATCATCCGCATAGAGGGCTTGTTTGTACTCGGTCCCTCTCAGACTTATCCCAGTGATTCTGGGATTGTTTCTGATATTTTTGGGCCAGGGCTTCTATTGAGAGGGTGAACAACAGCAGGGAGAGAGGGCATCCTTGCCTTGTACCATTTATTTATTATAGGCTTCCGTTCACACGCGCATTTGGGTTGGAGTACAAGGAGAATGCCATGTTGATAAATAAGTCTGCAAAATTCATGGCCCTCATCACCCGATGCAGAAAAAGCCAGTCGACGCGGTTGAGGGCCTTCTCCGCGTCCGTCAAAAAGGGCTTTGCAGGTGTTGTTCTTGCTTCCCTCCCCAGGACAAATCCCACCTGGTCAACCGAGACAAGGTCTGGTAAATATCTGGTTAAGCGCAATAAGAGGACCTTTGCTAAAATTGTACTGTCTGTGTTTAACAGCGAAATTGGTCTAAAATTTCCTGGGGTAGTAGGGGTCTTACCCGGTTTGGGAATTACCGATATATAAGCTTCCAACATTGTGCTAGTGAGTTGGGGGTTATTAGGTAAGTCGTTAAAAAATTGGAGCAATGTTGGAGCAAGAGAGCTAAGAAAATTCTTGTAGTGTTTGGTTGTTAGCCTGTCCGGGCCTGGGCTCTTTCCATTTGGGAGATCTTTAATTGCTTGGGATAGTTCCTCCAGGGAAATTGGTGAATCTAGTTTATCTGAGTCCACCCCGTCTAAACGCGGCAAGCCCAGGGTTGCCAGATAATTGTCTATGACCGTTTGCTTGTCTGAGTAATGCGTTTGTAGGCCTGCCTCCTTATTGAAGTTATATAAAGCACTATAGTATGTGGTGAAGGTGTTAGCTATCTGCTTGTTACCCTTTAGTTTGGCGCCGTCCTTGTTTGTTATGTAGTATATATGCGACCAAAGCTGCTGTATACGTAGCAATCATTCCAGTATCTTCCCCGGTTTATTTCCCCCTTCATATTATTGCTGTCTAATTGACAGCATCTTACGTTGGTAGGCCTCTGCTAGATGCTGTTTAAGGTCTAATTTAGCTTGCGAGAGACTCTTCCCAATATTTATATTTGATGGGTTTTGTTTATGCTGGGCTTCTAAAGTGGCGATCATATCCAGGAAGGACTTGTGTTTAGCTCTATATTGTTTATGTAATCTTTCTGCATGTTTAAGGAATTCCCACGTATGATGCACTTGTGGGCTTCCCACGTGTTTGATATAGGGAGGTGTGTTCAGGAGTATTGAGTGTGAAGTAGTCAGTCAGTGATTTTTGTAATTCGGTCTTGATTAGGGGTTTATCTAGGAGGGTGTTGTCCAGTCTCCAGATGTATGTCGTGGGTGGGATATCAGGCCACTGCACCTCACAGGTAACTGGGGCATAATCAGACCATGTGATGTGTCCAATTATGCAGTCACTAACCATATCCAGGCCTACCGTATCAGCAAATATATAATCAATACGTGAGTACTTGTTACATGGGGGGGGTAGTATGTAAAATCTTTGGATGTTGGGTGTAAGGTTCGCCATGTATCATGTAGGACCAGATCAGCTATCGTAGTTTTGAGAGATTTAAGTATCCTACTAGGGACGCTAGAGGCGCCATTTGAAATATTAAACTGCAGCTCCAGGGGGACGTTGAGGTCCCGTGTCAAGAAGACTGGGCCCTTAGCGTGGTCAAGTAGGGTTTTGGAGAACCACTTAAGGAATAGGTGTTGGTTAGTGTTTGGTGCATAAACTGTCGATAGTGTTATTGGGTGGTCATATAGTGTGCCCGTTAGAACTATGTATCGCCCCTCTGAGTCTTTTTCTGCATGCATAAGTTTGAAGGGTACAGAGTGGTGTATAAAGATTCCCACCCCACATCTTTTTGATGTACCCGAGGTGAAGTATGCTGTGGGGTAATGCATGTTTTTCCAGTGAGGTTCCCTTCCCTTCCTAAAATGGGTCTCCTGGAGGAATAGGATGTGGCTGTGTAGTTTTTTGAGGTCCAGAAATGCTATGGACCTTTTGCCCGGGCTATTCAGGCCCCTTGCGTTAATTGCGGTAATGGTGAGGCTATGAGTGTGAAATTTACTAGTTTGGGTGTCCATATTACAAACGAGGGAACCCCAAGGGGGAGAGGAGTGAAGAGGGGGAGAGAGGAGAAAAGAAGAAGGGAGGGGGAAAAAAAGGAGAAAGTGGAGTTTAATAAGGAAAATAACCAAAAGGGTCATCTGACACAATAGGCAAGCAACTATTACAAGGTAACTTGGCTGAATGTATCAATATAGTAGTAAAGGTCAGGCAAAATAATTCCTAACCAGCAACAATACAGCCTAACAAATTCTTCACTTAACAGATAGGGTAGTAATTCAAGAGGAATTGCAACCCAATCAAATATAACTGCCCCAAGGGTTGTTTGAAGGTGACCTTTGGTGCTTGGGTAGTTTAAGAGACCCAGAAATGAGAAAAAGAAAATAAATAGATAAATAAAAAGAGGGAAGGGGGTGGGGAAAAAGAGGGAAGGGGGTGGGGGAGTTACAGTAACAGTGAAGCAGGGTTTGGTGGGGTGAGTCGCCGCTGTGCCATCAGCGGGGTGGGGTGCCAAGGCCGCCACCAGGGGGCCAGAGAGGAATCGCTAGTAGATTAGGTGCCTGGTATGGCTGTCATTGCTTTATGAGGATTCTGGTTATGGACAACATGTAGTAGACTGCCCAATGTCCAAACTCCTTCTCAAAATGTGTCTTCACTCTTATACGGGTCTTAGTTAGGGAATTAGAGGGAGTCTATTATTGTTTTATATAACCTGGGGGAGCAGGGTTGTGATGCAAGATAACCGTGAGGCACATAATCTGTGGGGTGTGTAAAAATCAGCATACCAGAGCTCCTTGAAAATTACAAGGACTCTATTATCTGGTATCCTGTAAGGAGTACTTTCAGTTCTTACTATAGGGCCCCACCCAAGCTCTCCCACAGTTTACTACAGTAACAGGTTACCACCTGTAAGAGCAGGTTAGTGTTATGAGTGAGTTGTGTGGTGCCTGATTAAAGAAACAAAGAATAAGAGAGCATAGGATAATCAGCATTACAGACCTGTAGCAGAGTCAGCCGACCTGCATTATTCAATGTTCAGCATGAACAGTTTACTATCTGTAGGAATAAGGCAGGAATGTAATTGAATGCTCAACCCCCAATCAGTAGCGTGTAAAACAATCAGCCCCTAACCAAGTATTAGAGTCAACCTTACCTCGTTATGTGATTTACATCAAATATAAAGTTTTTACCTGAGGAAATGAAGCAAAGTGCCTAAACAGTAAAACATAGGGATTTTTTTTTTTTTTAATATGCAACAGAGCGAGTCACCCCACACTATACCAAGACTCTTGGATTATCCCTTTTAACGTCCAGGGTTTGATCCCATGGTGGCACCATCTCATGAACCATCGCCGAGGCTTAGATACCACACTGCAGCCAGTGACTGTAGATGGGCACTAATGCATAAAGACATCTAGTGATTGTCCATTAGTGGGTAGCTCCAACACCATCTCACAAACAGGTGAAGCATCAGAGCCAGTAGGAAAATCCGTTCCAGTTCATTGTAAGCCCACTGAGCCACTGGGCATCTGAGTCCTTGTTAAAGCGATGCAGGGGCCCCCGCACCAGAAATATCTTCACTGTGGGGTTGGTCCTGCCCAACCGCTAGGTCCTTTAAAAAGGTTTGGAGATCTGTCCCTGGTTTGTAGATTAAGATCTTGTAATTGTAGGTGACAATCAGGGATACTGGGAACCCCCAGCGGTACTGGATTTTACAGCCTCTCAATTGTGATGTGTTGTGCGCTAGTTTGCGCCTCTTCTGCAGGGTGGTGGGTGAGAAATCCGAAAATAGCTGTATTTCAAAGCCTGCATGGTGTATGGGGTTTTTAGACTGTGCACATTGTAGGAGCTCCTCTTTATCATTAAAATTAAGGAACTTGATAATAATGTCCCGTGGAGGAGCTTTAGGGGGGTCTAGCCCTCAAGGCCCTGTGGGCCCGCTCCATAATTATTTCAGGCGAGGATGGTGTTCCCTTTATTGTGTGGAAAAGGCTCTGGAGGTAGCCCTCAATAGCAGGGGGATGTATAGACTCAGGGACACCCCTAACCCTTAGGTTGTTCCAGCGCCCCCTATTATCTAAGTCCTCTAGCTTATCTGTCAGGGATTGTATAGTTGTCAATTGTTGCTGCAGTTCTGCGGTGTTATTTTGTATAGAGGTTTCTGCGGCAGTCTGGGCCTCCTCCACTGTAGCAACTCTAGCCTCCAGGTTTTTTATATCTTTGCAGAGGTCCTAGAACAGACTACGCATTTCCTGCATTACATTCTGTATGTCTTCCTTCGAGGTGAGGTGCTGCAGATCGCCCCTCGTAATGTAAGGTTGCTTTTGTGCCTCTGTGGGGGCTGCAGGTGCGGCATCTGATTGGTGTCTGATATCCATATTCCCCCTATCTTGCTGAGCAGACTGCTCCAGGGGACTTAGATATTTACTGAGTGGCTTTAGGGGGGTTCCTTTTTCCTTTTTATTCTGCCTTTTTTTAAGCATTCCCTATATACCAGGGCTAGAGCTGTTGGCTATGGTGATTTTAACTGAGCACCTGCGAGATCGTGGCCGTTAATACTGAGGTATGCTAGATATGGCCAAAATACTCTATGCAGCTATTAATAGGAGCGGGCAGCACATGCCGCCAGAGCAGCACCTCACAGCTGCGTCACACTGGGTTCCGTGATCATCAGGCAGGATATGAAGGCCTCTAATTCTAAATGTGCTCCCCGGGTTATCCTATGCTTATTGCAGTCAGTTCTGTTAGTGCTTGGGAGTACTATAATATGCTGTCAGATGCTCAGAGTAAGGAGTTGGACAGCATATAGCTTTCATCTTACCCCTGCCTCAAGCTAAACATAGCTCTTCCCGGAGCTGCAGGGCAATTTGACGTCATTAAATTCAGCGACGTCTCAGCCGCATGGACCGCAGCGCTTCAGACCTAGCTCAGATATTGAGTCAGCTTTGGTGAGTTCTGCTGCTATCAATGCACCGTTTGCAATTGTAAGGGTCAGATCCCAGGCGTAGCCACGCCATGCAGGCCCCAGCGTTTAGTGGTGTGTCAGCTCTCCAGGGCGATCACCATCTTAATCCCGCAGTGCCATAAAGTTCAGGTAGTCACTGCCCCTGCTTTTATCTGCACAGATTAAGGTTTTAGGGGTCTCTTATAACATTATTATGAGTTGCTTTGCCTCTAAGACTTGGAGCTCTGCAAAAGTGCGGCCATTCGCCTGCATGATCAAGCTCCGCCCCTCTCTTTGTATTTGTATATGTATATTATATCGTTTGATATAGCAGTGGTGAACATGGGTTATAACAGGATGAGAACTTTTTATTTAATGTAATAGTGCAGCCCAAGTTTGGTGCTGCATAGTAAAGTGTTAAGTTAAATTAATTTTATTTAACATCCTGCATGTTCTCTGCAGTGAGCTATAATCTTGCTTGCGCTCTGTTATAATCACTGTCCCATAAATAAATGTATACTATGTGTTATATATATGCAAATATATTTAGATTACGCAGCTGCATTATAAAACTGAGTGACAAAATGTTTTATTCTGCACGTTATTCTCATGCATAAGCCAATCTGACACACTACACCCTTGAAACTGTTCCGTGGACTCTGAGGTCCTTTTAACCTGTGACAATAAAGAAACTTTTTATTCTGCACATGGACTTATCATTCCTATTTACTGTGAAGTTTCTTGCATTGGCCAGAAGATCGGTTCGTGTACCGGGACTGTCGGTTTGCTCCCATTGGACTACACTTTACATGTGACTGCTCGACCGCATGAGTGGTGATGTACCCAGAAGAAGACGGATGTGGGCGCAAGGTGTAGCAGGCATAGTACTCCAAACGGACCACAGAGTTTGAAAATCGCGGGGTCTGTGAGTAGACTCGGTTGGAACCGAGTTTCCTGTCACGAATGCCTGAAAGTCCGGGTCTCCAGGAAGAAGGTGAGCAGCGTCCACTTGTATACTGAGATGTGATTTGTCTTCTATCTGGGAACTTTACATTGAGTGAGCAAGCTGCTATATTTACCACATTTATTATAGTGGTTATCGAACATTGCATCTTATTATTTGACAATCACATAGCTCTGCAGCAGCACCACCTGTGACAGAAATGTTTTTATATGTTATTTTTGAACTAATTACATTTTGTGAGCCCTTATATATTTATTTAAATTATTCTCTTCCCCAACAGTAGCGCTGACACTTTGTTTGTTTTTTTAAATAATTAAAAAAAAATTTTTTTAAAAAAAAGCTCTATTTCTGTTTAATTGTAGTGATGGCAAAAATGCTAAAAAGGCTCTGGTCTTTTGGGGAAGTTTTAGTCTTAAATGCCCAGTCCTTAAGGGGTAAGGGGTTAAGATTAATAAAAAGTTTTTTAAAAGGGATATTGTATATTTCAAGGTCTTTGACAGGCAAAGGCTCCAGGACATACTTGAAAAGGAGAGAAATCTCAATGTATCCTACCTGGTAAAATATTTTATATATATATATATATATATATATATATATATATATATATATATATATATATATATATATATATACATATATATAAATTCATACATATATATATCAAACTTTTTTTAAAAGGGACATAGTATACTTCAAGATCTTTGACAGGGAAGGGCTCCAATGTGTGTGTGTGTGTGTGTATATATATATATATATATATATATATATATATATATATATACTGTGTGTATATATATATATATATATATACTGTGTGTATATATATATATATATATATATATACACAGACATACAGTGTATGTGTGTGTATATATATATATATATATATATATATACTGTATATAAAATATATATATATATATATATATACATACAGACATACAATGTGTGTGTATATATATATATATATATATATATATATATATATATATATATATATATATATATATATATATATAGTAATCTGCAACATAGGACTGCACTCACTGGATTTATGTAAAAAAAACTCTTTAATTAGGTAACGTTTCGGAGCACGCAGGCCCCTTCCACAGACCAGTACAAAACATGCAACTAAACACTGTGTCTTATAAACATATTAAGCCCCACCCACCACCAAATCAACTGTGAATTGCGCCAAAACTGGGGTTGTCATAGTGACCCCCTCAGTGTGACCATACTACTAATCAAACAATTCATAAAACAATTCATAAAAGCTTCAAAGTTGTATAAGTGGTACAATAAATGCCTGAGCCACGAAATATGCATATTACTAAATGTATAAGTAAAGCTAAACATCCATGTGTTCAAGTACATACATATGTGGATTCATTAGATAAGAGACATATGAATGACAAAACATTTCATATTGGTGTAAGTTAAACCATCATATGTGGTATATAGACATATATGGCAGTACAGCAGTGCATCACATACAGTCACAAAGGTTATACATGTATTTGTCATTAAATCAGAATAGCACTGTGAAACCCTCTTATTGTATTGAACTGTGAGTTCATTCTACAGTCTATGATCAGCCGTTCCCACTAGGTGATAGTGTGTCTGCAGCTAATCTATATACGATCATATTTAGAGATTCGTACGGTATACCCTCTAAGCAGCATCATCACTCTTACCTTAAACATAGCTTTATAGCTTGTCTGTATATTTATTGAGTTTTATGCTCAGATTAGGCTCCAAATCTTCTGTAAGGGAAATCGTTGCATGAAAAAAAACGTAGCTAAAAAAAAACGAGCCCATACATTGTATTAGGCGCCCAGAGAAGCAGCTCCGGCGCCCGTAATGCTCATTAGCATAGCGCATGGCTAATTTACATAAGTTGATGATGTATGCGCATGTGTATGCGCGTAGTGATGGTGACCCAGCAGAGCGTTAGGCAATATGCGATCATGACCGCCTATGCTACATTGTGCTAGGTATGGTCAAAGCTTTAACATGGGACACAAAAAGGCATACTCCTTTAGCAAGTGCATCTAAATAAAATAAAATATATATTTTTTTTAAACACTAAGTGGGCTAAGAGCATCGTAGTGGATGTATACATATGTCACCACGGTATCTCTGTCATACATTTAAGCGTCTCATAGGGCTAACCACATTATGCATAAAATATGTACATACCTAGTGTGCTTAACATAAAGTGTATGACAAGAGGCTTCATCCCCTGCCAAAATAATCCAGTAGCAATCAATAGAAATGCAGAAGGCTGTGTAAATCTCAATAACCTATTACTCAATAAATCAGCCCTAGGGTTAAACTACGTGTGGAGTCAATTCAGACAGAACTGAAAGTTTTTTTACATTAACACATAGGTGCATACAAATATTTAATAATAGTACAGCCTAGGACCTTGTGCCTGGACCCCCACCAGTCCAATCAGTAAAACCTCAAAATGTATCATTGGTTCACTGTTATAAATGGCAATCAAAGTGATATCACGTTCTCCTGAATAGCTTAGTAAAGGTTTAACAATATAATGTTATTAGATTGTTAATATTTTTAGGTAAAAAAAAAAAGTTCTGTCAGTCCTACTGTAAACAGATCCTGTGTTGGGTTGCCAGGAAAGAACACAATGTACTTCAACTAGTTCAAGAATATCACAGGCATCCCATTAATACCCATATGTCACGTATTTAAGTGACCTGCTTCCATCACTGAGTAGCCAACACACAGGCCCATAAACGACACTTAAGTTGGACCCACCAAGTGTGTATCACACTAGGGCATATGAACCTCACTGGTTAGTTAACCAACTATAGTACGTCCCGGCAGGACCAAGCCGTGTACCTTATCTGTGCTCTGCTGGTCCAACATCAAGACCTGACGTGTCCCACAATCGCGGGTGAGATGCACCAGGTGCCTCATCACAAGAGCGGAATGTAAAGTAGTCATTGCAGATTAGTCTCAGAGGAAGCAGTGCCAGTCATTGGACATATTCAGGCCTTTGGGGTATAGGGTACCAAGTCTATGAATCCATCTAGCTTCCATCTGGAGTAGGGTCCTATCCCTGTCCCCACCTCGTTTGAGGGACGGAACATGGTCAATCAAGATGAACCTTAAATCAGTTACTTTATGTTTAGCCATAAGGAAATGTCTTGCCACAGGTTGGTCCGATGTTCCTTTGTCCAGGGCGCTTCTTATGGCTGATCTATGGTTAGCCATTCTGAGACATGCATTGTCTGTCGTTTTTCCTACATAAAATTGGCCACAGCAGCAGCTCAATAGATAGATCACATGAGTCGTCGTGCAGGTGATATAATGTCTTATTGTGTACTTTTGGGTCGTGTGTGGATGTCTAAACACTTTACATGGGATCATTCCACTGCAAGTTGTGCAACCCAGGCATCTGTAGCAGCCCTTTTTCTTTGTCTTAAGCCATTGCTGTTTCATATAGAATTGATGTGGGTCTATAGCCATGAGTAGATCCCTTAGACTCCTTCCACATCTTTACCCCATAATGGGGGGGTCCATATGTGTAAACGGTAAACTTTGGTCAGTCACTAGGATCTCCCATCTGTTCCTGATGTCCTGTGCCATCTTGTCTTTCCCTTTATTATAGGTGGTGGTGAATATCATCCTTTCCTTTTTGGTCTGCTCCAGCCGTTCAGACTGGTGATCCTCCTGAGTAATGATCTCATCTATGACACCCTGTATGAGCTCCATCTTGTATCCTCTTTGTAGGAACTTCTCTGTCATCATTTGTAATTGTGGTTCACGATTACTATTTTCAGTATTATTTCTTAATACTCGGATCATCTGTGACTTTATGATCGCCCTTCTGGTGTGTGGAGGATGGTTACTGGATGCCTCAAGAATAGAGTTCCGATCCGTGGGTTTGGTGTATAGAGTTGTGAATAGTTTGCCTCCTTTCTTATAAATTCTTAGATCCAGAAAGTCAATATTATTCAGGTCATATTTCAACTCGAATTTAATTGGGGACTCAAGTGTGTTGAGTTGTACTACCCATTCCTTCAAGGATTCCTCTGTGCCCTGCCATATGAGGAAGACATTGTCAATGTACCTTTTGTAATGTCTTATTGTATCAATATTGTATACATCTATGATATCACGCTCATAGTGCTCCATGTACAAGTTAGCGTAAGATGGGGCCATGTTCGACCCCATTGCTGTCCCCATGAGCTGTTGGTAAAACGTACTTTCAAAGCAAAAGTAGTTGAGGGTTAAACATTTCTCCAGTAGGTCAAGTATCAGGGAAAGCAGAGGTCCCACATATGGGAACCTTGACAGGGCTAGTGTGACCGCCTTCAGTCCATCTGTGTGGGGGATAACTGTGTATAGACTTCTTACGTCCATAGTGACCAACAGGTCACTGTTGCTAATTGTGTCCACGGTGTTAAGTATGGTAATCAGGTCACCTGAGTCCCTAATATATGAGTCCATCGATCTCACTAGTGGCTGTAGGATTGAGTCAACAAATATTGCCAGGGGCTGCAGCAGGGACCCCTGTGCCGATACAATTGGCCTCCCAGGGGGGTTCTTTTGGTCCTTGTGAATCTTGGGGAGGGTATATAGAATTGAATGTATGGGATACATACTATTGAGGAAATTAAATTCATCACTGCTGATCCAATTCAGTCGTTTTGCTTCAGATAGAGCCATATCAATGTCCCTTTTAAAAGAGTTAGTTAGATCTCGGGTAAGTTTTTTATAGGTCTGATGATCATTAAGTTGACGAAGTATTTCCTTGCGATATTGGTCATAGTTCATCACAATAATGGCTCCTCCCTTGTCCGCTGGGCGAATGACGATCCCAGTGTCATTGGATAATGTTTTGAGTGCCATTCTTTCAGCTCTATTGAGGTTAGATCTGTGTTTCATCTGTTCCAGTTCTTTACTGTCATTGCCAATCAGTCTGGTGTAGCTTTTGATGCTTGATCCGCATGTTTTTGGTTCAAATTTGCTTTTTGGTTTAAATTGCTTTATTTCTTTCTCCATTGGAAAGTCTTTAAAGTGTTCTTTTAATTTAAGATTCCTTTGGAATCTGTGTATATCCAAATAATTTTCAAAGTTATCATTGGTAAATGTGGGGATAAACGTCAGACCTTTGTTTAACAGGCTAATCTCACCCTCATCCAAAGTCCTGTCACTCAGGTTGATTACAATGTCAGGGTTTTTTACCTTGGAGGTAGGGGGGGTCTTCTGACCACAGTAGTTCCCCCTCCTTGGATGCGGCCTCGACCTCTTGTGTTTGCGGATCTCGTGGTAACCCCTAAAAAAGTTGTTTGTGATGTTGTTGGAGTTTGGTCTTGATAGCGTTGTTCATTGTTAGCGGCCTCATTGTCATATATATATACACTGTTTATATATAGATTCATACTTATATATATACTGTAAACTGAAGGTTATATATATATATATATATAAAAAAAGATTCTGTGTGTGTGTATATATATATATATATATATATATATTTATACTTATATATATACTTATAGATTTTATATATATATATATATATATATATATATTCATATATATAAATATAAATATATATTTTAAAAGAAAAATAACATTTTCTTCTATGTGAAGAAAATACCTAAAGTATTTAAATGAAGTTCGCAACACCGCCTTATCCTGATGAAAAATCAGAAAAGGAGATTCACAAGAAAGAGCAGATAATTCAGAAACTCTTCTAGCAGAAGAGATGGCCAAAAGAAACAAAACTTTCCAAGAAAGTAATTTAATATCCAGCGAATGCATAGGTTCAAACGGAGGAGCTTGGAGAGCCCCCAAAACCAAATTCAAACTCCAAGGAGGAGAAATTGACTTAATGACAGGTTTTATACGAACCAAAGCTTGTACAAAACAATGAATATCAGGAAGATTAGCAATCTTCCTGTGAAACAGCACAGAAAGAGCAGAAATTTGTCCTTTCAAGGAACTTGCAGACAAACCTTTATCCAGACCACCCTGAAGAAACTGTAAAATTCTAGGAATTCTAAAAGAATGCCAAGAAAATGATGAGAAGAACACCAAGAAATGTAAGTCTTCCAGACTCGATAATATATCTTCCTAGACACAGATTTTCGAGCCTGTAACATAGTATTAATTACGGAGTCAGAGAAACCTCTATGACTGAGAATCAAGCGTTCAATCTCCATACCTTCAAATTTAATGATTTGAGATCCTGATGGAAAAAAGGGCCTTGAGATAGAAGGTCTGGTCTTAACGGAAGAGTCCAAGGTTGGCAACTGGCCATACGAACAAGATCCGCATACCAAAACCTGTGAGGCCATGCTGGAGCCACCAGCAGAACAAACGAATGCTCCTTTAGAATCTTGGAAATCACTCTTGGAAGAAGAACTAGAGGCGGAAAGATATAGGCAGGATGATACTTCCAGGGAAGTGACAATGCATCCACTGCTTCCGCCTGAGGATCCCTGGATCTGGACAGATACCTGGGAAGCTTCTTGTTTAGATGAGAAGCCATCAGATCTATTTCTGGAATTCCCCAGATTTGAACAATCTGAAGAAATACCTCTGGGTGAAGAGACCATTCGCCCGGATGTAAAGTCTGGCGACTGAGATAATCCGCTTCCCAATTGTCTATACCTGGGATGTGAACCGCAGAGATTAGACAGGATCTGGATTCCGCCCATGCAAGTATTCGAGATACTTCTTTCATAGCCAGAGGACTGTGAGTCCCTCCTTGATGATTGACATATGCCACGGTTGTGACATTGTCCGTTTGAAAACAAATGAACGACTCTCTCTTTAGAAGCGGCCACGACTGAAGAGCTCTGAAAATCGCACAGAGTTCCAAAATGTTGATTGGTAATCTCGCCTCCTGAGATTCCCAAACCCCCTGCGCTGTCAGAGACCCCCATACAGCTCCCCAACCTGTCAGACTTGCATCTGTTGAGATCACAGTCCAGGTCGGAAGAACAAAAGAAGCCCCCTGAATTAAACGATGGTGGTCTGTCCACCACGTCAGAGAGTGTCGAACAATCGGTTTTAAAGATATTAATTGTGATATCTTTGTATAATCCCTGCACCACTGGTTCAGCATACAGAGCTGAAGAGGTTGCATGTGAAAACGAGCAAAGGGGATCGCGTCCGATGTAGCAGTCATAAGACCTAGAATTTCCATGCATAAGGCTACCGAAGGGAATGATTGAGACTGAAGGTTTCGACAAGCTGAAACCAATTTCAGACGTCTCTTGTCCGTCAAAGATAGAGTCATGGACACTGAATCTATCTGGAAACCTAAAAAGGTTACCCTTGTCTGAGGAATCAATGAACTCTTTGGTAAATTGATCCTCCAACCATGTTCTTGAAGAAACGATACAAGTCGATTCGTATGAGATTCTGCTAAATGTGAAGACTGAGCAAGTACCAAGATATCGTCCAAATAAGGAAATACCACAATACCCTGTTCTCTGATTACAGATAGAAGGGCACCGAGAATCTTTGTAAAAATCCTTGGAGCTGTTGCTAGGCCAAACGGTAGAGCCACAAACTGGTAATGCTTGTCTAGAAAAGAGAATCTCAGAAACTGACAATGATCTGGATGAATCGGAATGTGCAGATATGCATCTTGTAAATCTATTGTGGACATATAATGCCCTTGCTGAACAAAAGGCAGAATAGTCCTTATAGTTACCATTTTAAATGTTGGTATTCTTACATAACGATTCAATATTTTTAAATCCAGAACTGGTCTGAAGGAATTCTCCTTCTTTGGTACAATGAATAGATTTGAGTAAAACCCCAGACCCTGTTCCAGAACTGGAACTGGCACAATTACTCCAGCCAACTCTAGATCTGAAACACATTTCAGAAACGCTTGAGCCTTCACTGGATTTATTGGAACGCGAGAAAGAAAAAATCTTCTTGCAGGAGGCCTTATTTTGAAACCTATTCTGTACCCTTGTGAAACAATGTTCTGAATCCAAAGACTGTGAATCGAATTGATCCAAATTTCTTTGAAAAATCGTAATCTGCCCCCTACCAGCTGGGCTGGAATGAGGGCTGCACCTTCATGTGGACTTGGGAGCTGGCTTTGGCTTTCTAAAAGGCTTGGATTTATTCCAGACTGGAGATGGTTTCCAAACAGAAACCGATCCTGAAGAGGAAGGATCAGGCTTTTGTTCGTTATTCTGACGAAAGGAACGAAAACGATTAGCAGCCCTATATTTACCTTTAGATTTTTTATCCTGTGGTAAAAAAGTTCCTTTCCCCCCCGTAACAGTTGAAATAATAGAATCCAACTGTGAACCAAACAATTTATTACCTTGGGAAGAAAGGGAAAGCAAAGTTGACTTAGAAGACATATCAGCATTCCAAGTTTTAAGCCGTAAAGCTCTTCTAGCTAAAATAGCTAAAGACATATACCTGACATCAACCCTAATGATATCAAAGATGGCATCACAAATAAAGTTATTAGCATGTTGAAGAAGATTAACAATGCTATGAGTATTATGATCTGTTACTTGTTGTGCTAAAGCCTCCAACCAGAAAGTTGAAGCTGCAGCAACATCTGCCAAAGATATAGCAGGTCTAAGAAGATTACCTGAACATAAATAAGCTTTTCTTAGAAAGGATTCAATTTTCCTATCTAAAGGATCCTTAAAGGAAGTACTATCTGCCGTAGGAATAGTAGTACGTTTAGCAAGAGTAGAGATAACCCCATCAACTTTGGGGATTTTGTCCCAAAACTCTAATCTGTCAGATGGCACAGGATACAATTTCTTAAACCTTTTAGAAGGAGTAAATGAATTACCCAAATTATTCCATTCCCTGGAAATTACTTCAGAAATAGCATCAGGGACGGGAAAAACTTCCGGAATAACTACAGGAGGTTTAAAAAACGTATTTAAATGTTTAGATTTAGTATCAAGAGGACCAGATTCCTCTATTTCTAATGCAATTAAGACTTCTTTAAGTAAAGAACAAATAAATTCCATTTTAAATAAATATGAAGATTTATCAGTCTCAATCTCTGAAACAGAATATTCTGAACCAGAGAAATCATTATCAGAAACAGAATCAGAAGGATGATGTTCATTTAAAAATTCATCTGAAAAATGAGAAGTTTTAAAAGACCTTTTACGTTTACTGGAAGGAGGAATAACAGACATAGCCTTCCTAATAGACTTAGAAACAAAATCTCTTATGTTAACAGGAACACCCTGAGTATTAGATGTTGAAGGAACAGCAACAGGTAATGGAACATTACTAAAGGAAATATTATCTGCATTAGCAAGTTTATCATGACAATCATCACAAACAACAGCCGGAGGGACAGTTACCACAAGTTTACAACAAATACACTTAACTTTGGTAGATCCAGCATCAGGCAGCGATTTTCCAGAAGTAGCTTCTGATTCAGGGTCAATCTGAGACATCTTGCAATATGTAATAGAAAAAACAACATATAAAGCAAAATTGATCAAATTCCTTAAATGACAGTTTCAGGAATGGGAAAAAATGCCAATGAACAAGCTTCTAGCAACCAGAAGCAAATAAACAAGGAGACTTAAATAATGTGGAGACAATAATGACGCCCATATTTTTTAGCGCTAAAAAAGACGCCCACATTATTTGGCGCCTAAATGCTTTTTGGCGACAAAAATGACGCCACATCCGGCGACGCCGACATCTTTGGCGCAAAAACGTCAAAAAAATGATGCAAATACCAACAACGTCCGGTGACAAGTATGACGCCGGAAATGACCTAGAAATTTTTTTGCGCCAAAAAAGTCCGTGCCAAAAATGACGCAATAAAATGAAGCATTTTCAGCCCCCGCGAGCCTAACAGCCCACAGGAAAAAAGTCAAATTTTAAGGTAAGAAAAATTGATTATTCATATGCATTATCCCAAATAATGAAACTGACTGTCTGAAATAAGGAATATTGAACATCCTGAATCAAGGCAAATAAATGTTTAAACACATATATTTAGAACTTTATATAAAAGTGCCCAACCATAGCTTAGAGTGTCACAAAAAATAAGACTTACTTACCCCAGGACACTCATCTACATGTAGTAGAAAGCCAAACCAGTTCTGAAACGAGAATTAGTAGAGGTAATGGTATATATAAGAGTATATCGTCGATCTGAAAAGGGAGGTAAGAGATGAATCTCTACGACCGATAACAGAGAACCTATGAAATAGACCCCGTAGAAGGAGATCATTGAATTCAAATAGGCAATACTCTCTTCGCATCCCTCTGACATTCACTGCACACAAAGAGGAAAACCGGGCTCCAGCCTGCTGCGAAGCGCATATCAACGTAGAATCTAGCACAAACTTACTTCACCACCTCCACGGGAGGCAAAGTTTGTAAAACTGATTTGTGGGTGTGGTGAGGGGTGTATTTATAGGCATTTTGAGGTTTGGGAAACTTTGCCCCTCCTGGTAGGAATGTATATCTCATACGTCACTAGCTCATGGACTCTTGCTAATTACATGAAAGAAAGGAGGATTTTTGCTAGTGATTATCACATATTAAAGGCATAGTAAAGTAAAAAAAAATCTTTCATGATTTAAATAGGGCATGTAATTTTAAACAACTTTCCAATTTACTTTTATTACCAATTTGGCTTTGCTCTTTTGGTATTCTTAGTTGAAAGCTAAATCTAGGAGGTTCAAGTGCTAATTTCTTAGACCTTGAAGGCCTCCTCTAATCTTAAAGCATTTTGACAGTTTTTCACCACTAGAGGGAATTAGTTCATGTGTTTCATACAGGGAGTGCAGAATTATTAGGCAAGTTGTATTTTTGAGGATTAATTTTATTATTGAACAACAACCATGTTCTCAATGAACCCAAAAAACTAATTAATATCAAAGCTGAATAGTTTTGGAAGTAGTTTTTAGTTATAGCTATTTTAGGGGGATATCTGTGTGTGCAGGTGACTATTACTGTGCATAATTATTAGGCAACTTAACAAAAAACAAATATATACCCATTTCAATTATTTATTTTTACCAGTGAAACCAATATAACATCTCAACATTCACAAATATACATTTCTGACATTCAAAAACAAAACAAAAACAAATCAGTGACCAATATAACCACCTTTCTTTGCAAGGACACTCAAAAGCCTGCCATCCATGGATTCTGTCAGTGTTTTGATCTGTTCACCATCAACATTGCGTGCAGCAGCAACCACAGCCTCCCAGACACTGTTCAGAGAGGTGTACTGTTTTCCCTCCTTGTAAATCTCACATTTGATGATGGACCACAGGTTCTCAATGGGGTTCAGATCAGGTGAACAAGGAGGCCATGTCATTAGATTTTCTTCTTTTATACCCTTTCTTGCCAGCCACGCTGTGGAATACTTGGACGCGTGTGATGGAGCATTGTCCTGCATGAAAATCATGTTTTTCTTGAAGGATGCAGATTTCTTCCTGTACCACTGCTTGAAGAAGGTGTCTTCCAGAAACTGGCAGTAGGACTGGGAGTTGAGCTTGACTCCATCCTCAACCCGAAAAGGCCCCACAAGCTCATCTTTGATGATACCAGCCCAAACCAGTACTCCACCTCCACCTTGCTGGCGTCTGAGTCGGACTGGAGCTCTCTGCCCTTTACCAATCCAGCCACGGGCCCATCCATCTGGCCCATCAAGACTCACTCTCATTTCATCAGTCCATAAAACCTTAGAAAAATCAGTCTTGAGATATTTCTTGGCCCAGTCTTGATGTTTCAGCTTGTGTGTCTTGTTCAGTGGTGGTCGTCTTTCAGCCTTTCTTACCTTGGCCATGTCTCTGAGTATTGCACACCTTGTGCTTTTGGGCACTCCAGTGATGTTGCAGCTCTGAAATATGGCCAAACTGGTGGCAAGTGGCATCTTGGCAGCTGCACACTTGACTTTTCTCAGTTCATGGGCAGTTATTTTGCGCCTTGGTTTTTCCACACGCTTCTTGCGACCCTGTTGACTATTTTGAATGAAACGCTTGATTGTTCGATGATCACGCTTCAGAAGCTTTGCAATTTTAAGAGTGCTGCATCCCTCTGCAAGATATCTCACTATTTTTGACTTTTCTGAGCCTGTCAAGTCCTTCTTTTGACCCATTTTGCCAAAGGATAGGAACTTGCCTAATAATTATGCACACCTGATATAGGGTGTTGATGTCATTAGACCACACCCCTTCTCATTACAGAGATGCACATCACCTAATATGCTTAATTGGTAGTAGGCTTTCGAGCCTATACAGCTTGGAGTAAGACAACATGCATAAAGAGGATGATGTGGTCAAAATACTCATTTGCCTAATAATTCTGCACTCACTGTATAGATAACATTGAGCTCAGGCACGTGAAGCTCCTAGGAGTCAGCACTGATTGGCTAAAAATACAAGTCTGTCAAAAGAACTGAAATAAGGGGGCAGTTTGCAGAGGCATATATACAAGGTAATCACAGAGGTAAAAAGTATATTATTATAACTGTGTTGGTTATGCAAAAATGGGGAATGGGTAATAAAGGGATTATCTATCTTTTAAAACAATATAAATTCTGGTGTTTACTGTCCCTTTAAGTAAAAAAAAATACACAAATTATTTGTAAACATTGGTCTATATTACCTATCTGTAATCCTGAGATATTAGAGTTCCAACAGCCCCCTATGCCAGCATATAGAAGGGCATGCAATTTAAGGGATGCACTTATAAAAGCAGACATTGGATCTGATAAAAAAAAAGTAGACAATCCTTTATTGATAAAAAGAAAACAGCCTGCTTTCCTTGTTTAAGTTGCTCGAATTGCAACAATATGTGAGGAGTATTTCCTCTTTAAGGCTAAATTAAGTAATCTCAGCTGCAGACCTGGAATAATGTGTGTACCACTATCAGTTTGGCAACTAATACTTATAATTAGTAGCTTTATGTAGAAAGTGGAATTTCTCTTTGAATTCGCATTGTGCAATGCAGCAATAGTAACAAGTTAAGGCTTGAGATGTTGAACTGAATGACACAAGACTTTGTAACAGAACAGCGTTAAAATAAACTTCACTTGTTACAAATGTTGGAATGGTTATTATTTAGCAATACTGCAGAGTATGAGGCGGATGGAAATAGTAATAAAATGAGATATGAATAGAGCTGTATGAAATTGAACTCTAGCTTACCCTGATCTAAGTTGCGGAACACAATGTGTTAAATCAGGGTGAGATTTCCTTGCAGCGTGTGCGCTGTATCTTCCCTAGAGCTGTGGAAAGCTGTCAGCGTCTGAGAGCGGTTCGGCTGGGAGGCGCTACCTTGCTGTACCTTGACTGACAGCTGACGTCAGACGCTACCGGTGTTAGACTGTAAACCGGGATGAAAAGAAAGTCTGTGTCTCCGGTAAATGTGCTCACTTCTTCTTAACACCTTTAATAGTTAGAGGATCAGTAGCGAATTGCTGGTAACAATTTAGGAGTGTTCCTGGTTCTGAACTTGATCCGGTAGTACAGAAAGTAGCGGTGATAGTTAGCAGGGATTTATGATGAAATGCCGTAATGAGTAAAGAGGTATTAGACTTGCTGAGTTAATGAGAGAACGATCCTGTGATGAATCTTTCAGAGAAAACCACTTGAGAGTGGTAGTAGATAGATTTGCTTAATTAGCAGGAGCTTAGCTTCACAGTGACTTTCCTGAAGTAAGAGACAAAAAACTAAGCACTAGGAACAGGGTGTGGTTGGAATTTAAAGGAAACAGGTAGGAGTTTCCAACATAGGTGGGTGGATACAAGGAATTCCTAACATCTCCCCCACCCAGGAGAGACAGCCGGTGTTAAGGACCTGGACGATCCGGATGTCGGCGGTGGAATAGAGATACCATCTTCGGAGCATGAACATTATGTGAAGGCTCCCAAGAGTCATCATCTGAAGAATAGCCAACCCACCTCACAAGGTACTGTAGTTGATTGTTAGAGAATCTGGAATCCACAATAGATTCAACCTCATATTCCTCCGATTGTGGGCAGGAGACTGACGGAGGCAGGATTGACCCTTGAGTTCTGGTGGATGTATATGGTTTAAGTAAGGACACATGAAATGTCGGATGTATTTTCATGGAATCCGGCAACTGCAGAGTTACAGCGTTGGGGTTTATGATCCTAGTTATGGGGAATGGTCCAATGTATAAGCCGCCTACCTTTTTACTGGGTATCTTGAGTTTAAGATTCCTGGTTGAGAGCCATACTAAATCGCCTACCAAGTATGTTGGAGCTGGTCTTCTACGAAGATTGTAATAATGTTGCTGTTTTTCCTGGGATCTTTTAATATTATCCTGCAATGTTTTGAACACGTCTCTGTGTGTTGTTGCGAAATCATTGGCATTTGGACAGTCAGATGTGATTACCTTTGGTATACCAGTTGTTGGGTAGGAATTGGGATGGAATCCATAATTAGCCTGGAAAGGCGACATCTTAGTGGATGCATTTTGTGAATTATTAAAGGCGAACTCCGCCAACGATAAGTATGTGAGCCATTGGTCCTGTTGGTAAGAGCAAAAACAACGGAGGTACTGCTCCAACCATTGATTCACCCGTTCTACTTGCCCATTTGTTTGTGGATGAAATGATGTGGTAAGACGGTGATCCATTTGAAGCTGGGTAGTGAGAGACCTCCAGAACCTAGAGGTGAACTGAGTCCCACGATCAGAAGTAAGAACCCTTGGGAAACCATGTAATCTGACTATGTTGTCAAGGAAGAGACGTGCGGTCTCAGATGCGGATGGCAGTTTATGAAATGGAACAAAGTGTGCCATCTTAGTTAGTAGGTCAACTACGACCAGAATGGTATTCATTCCAGATGACACTGGAAGTTCGACAATAAAATCGAGGGAAATGTGATGCCAAGGTTGTGATGGAATGGGTAATGACATGAGATGTCCATAAGGTGGGTGTTTTGTAGCCTTTGATGTTGCGCATATAGCACAACCTTGTATGTAATCCTTAATACTTTTTGCCATTGATGGCCACCAGTAAGTTCTTTGCAGATTTTCCAATGTTCTTCTTTGGCCAGGATGTCCTGCGAGAGGGGACTCATGGTGAAGTTGTAGTAAAAAAGACCTTAGTGTATGGGGTACATACAGCCTTTTTTTATGGTAGTGAAAACCTTCCTGGTCTGGTTCAAGATCGATTCTGCATTGTTCCTGGTCGGTTTTGTAAGACTCCTTGAAAGCTTTTTGTAAGTAAGGTGTTAAACCAATGAATTTATTGGCTGGTATTATAGAAGTGATTTCTGGTTGGTACCCAGGAGGAGGATCTTTTCTTGAAAGGGCATCGGCTTTTCCATTCTTAGAGGATGGTCTGTAGACTATGTGGAAATTGAATCTTGTGAAAAATAGTGACCAACGGACTTGTCGGGATTAAAGCGTCTTGCTTGAGTGAAGGAATTCAAGATTCTTATGGTCGGTGTATATAATGACTGGTAGTCTGGTTCCTTCCAAAAGATGTCTCCAATTTTCTAATGCCTTTTTAATTGCAAGGAGTTCCTTCTCCCCTATGGGGTAGTTAACTTCAGAAGGACTTAGAACTTTAGAGAAAAAAGCTACTGGATGAAGTGGTTCAGTGGCCGATGTTCTTTGTGACAGGATGGCACCTATGGCGTACTCTGAGGAATCTCTCTCCAAAATATACTGCAGTTTAGGGTCGGGAAATCTGAGAATCGGTGCAGAGGTAATGCTCCTTTTCAGGAATTCAAAGGCTGAGGCTGCATCCGTTGTCCAGTGAAATTTGGTCCGAGAACTAGTAAGTTGGGTTAAGGGTTTTGCCAGTTTAGAAAATCCTTTTACAAATTTTCGATAATAATTGGTGAAACCCAAGAATCTTTGGAGATCTTTTTTGTTTCTAGGTGGTTCCCAATCTTTAATAGTCTGTACTTTATCGTCCTGCATGCTGATTCCGTTTGGTGAAATGTTATAACCCAGGAATGATATCGTATTAGTGTGGAACTGACATTTTTCTAGCTTTACGTACAGGCTATGTTTTCGTAATCTAGATAAAACACTACGAACGTGTTTTACATGCTCATCATAAGTGTTGGAGTAAATGAGGATATCGTCCAAGTATATGACGATGCAGACATCCAGGAGGTCTCGAAACACATCATTAATAAAATGTTGGAATGTCCCAGGGGCGTTGCAGAGCCCAAATGGCATGACCAAGTATTCGAAGAGACCATATCTGGTCCTGAACGCAGTCAGCCATTCATCGCCTTCGCGAATCCTTACAAGATTATAAGCCCCCCGTAAGTCGAGTTTAGTATAAATGGTGGCTTCTTGGAGACGCTCTATCAGCTCTGGGATCAATGGTAATGGGTATCGATTTTTAATCGTTCTTAGATTAAGTTCTCGGTAGTCGATAATGGGACGCAACGATCCATCTTTATTCTTGACAAAAAACATGCCTGCCCCAGCGGATGAAGTTGAGGGACGGATGAAGCCTTTTCGAAGATTATCTTCTAAGTATGTCTTCAGATGTTCCAATTCTGGAGTTGATAGAGGATATAATCTTCCATAAGGTATCGAAGATCCTGGTTTGATATCAATCGGACAATCGTAAACACGATGAGGGGGTAACGTTTCCGCCTCTATCTTACTGAAAACATCAGCGAAGTCTGAATATACCTGTGGGACCTGTGTTTCTGGAGATGAAGTCGAAAGTAATGTAGTAGTATTGTAACATGTATGTCTGCACAACTCGGAATTAAATGAAATCTGTAAAGTTGTCCAATCGATACTTGGTTGATGTATTCTACACCAAGAAATGCCTAGAACAATAGGGAAGAGTGGAGAGGGAATAACATCAAACTCAATTAATTCAGTATGACCTGTAGTTGTACGTAAAGATAATGGAATAGTTTGATGTGTAATAGGCCCACTAGCAATAGAGGACCCATCAATGACACGAATGGCTACAGGTATTTGCTTCAACACACAAGGGATTTTATTAAGATTCACAGTAGTAGCATCAATGAAGTTCCCATATGCTCCTGTGTCTATGATGGCTTCAGACTGTAGACTTCGGTGGTCCCACTGTAAAGATACAGATAATTTACAATATGAGTGAGAAACAGCAATGGATGGAGATGTAGAAAAGAAGTAACACTTACTTTTCTTTGTCTTTTGAAGAAGAGGACAATCAGTCACAGAGTGGGAAGGGTTAGCGCAGTACATGCACAGCATGTTAAGTCTTCTGCGAGTTCTCTCCTGTAGAGTTAATGGTGCCCTTGCTAATCCAACCTCCATAGGTTCAGGTGTAGATTTTTGAGCTGAGGAAAGTGAGACTGAAGGTGTTGTTCTGGTGAATGTATCCACATGTCCTCTTTCTGATCTCCTCTCCCTTAACCGTCGGTCTATTTAGATTACCAAGGTCATTAGGAGTTCTAGTGTCTTTGGTAACTCGGTGCGGGCGAGTTCGTCTTTGATGTTATCAGCCAATCCTAGACGAAATTGATTTCGTAGTGCAATAGGATTCCATTGAGAATCTCTGGCGTATTGTTTAAACTCGCTAATGTAGTCTTCAACTTGACGTTTTCCTTGCTTCAAGTTGCGCATAGAAGTCTCAGCTGATAGTTGTGAATCTGAATCCAGGTATAGTTCATCCATTTGAAGGAAAAAATCCTCTAGTGAACCCAGTATTGGCTGGTTGGTCTCAAAAGAGGCATCTGCCCATACGCGGGGTTCACCCCTGAGGAAAGAAATAACTGTAAGCACCTTTATTCTTTCGGTGCAATAAGTCTTTGGTTTGAGACTGAATAACAGGACACATGCAGTCTTGAACTGGCGGTACAGTTTTCTGTTTCCTGAGAATGGTTCTGGTAGGGAAACAGTAGGCTCTGGAATGGAATCTGGTTTTTGTGTCATTGAATCTCTAATAATGCGTCTCAGGGACTGGTTTTCAATTTCTAGCTCTCTTAAGGCTATTCCCATCTGATCAACACGTTGTGATAGAGAGTACACAAATTGTGGAAGGTCTGCTGGATCAGTTGTCATGGCTTAGTTTTTCTGTGAGGAGTATTTCCTCTTTAAGGCTAAATTAAGTAATCTCAGCTGCAGACCTGGAATAATGTGTGTACCACTATCAGTTTGGCAACTAATACTTATAATTAGTAGCTTTATGTAGAAAGTGGAATTTCTCTTTGAATTCGTATTGTGCAATGCAGCAATAGTAACAAGTTAAGGCTTGAGATGTTGAACTGAATGACACAAGACTTTGTAACAGAACAGCGTTAAAATAAACTTCACTTGTTACAAATGTTGGAATGGTTATTATTTAGCAATACTGCAGAGTATGAGGCGGATGGAAATAGTAATAAAATGAGATATGAATAGAGCTGTATGAAATTGAACTCTAGCTTACCCTGATCTAAGTTGCGGAACACAATGTGTTAAATCAGGGTGAGATTTCCTTGCAGCGTGTGCGCTGTATCTTCCCTAGAGCTGTGGAAAGCTGTCAGCGTCTGAGAGCGGTTCTCCTGGGAGGCGCTACCTTGCTGTACCTTGACTGACAGCTGACGTCAGACGCTACCGGTGTTAGACTGTAAACCGGGATGAAAAGAAAGTCTGTGTCTCCGGTAAATGTGCTCACTTCTTCTTAACACCTTTAATAGTTAGAGGATCAGTAGTGAATTGCTGGTAACAATTTAGGAGTGTTCCTGGTTCTGAACTTGATCCGGTAGTACAGAAAGTAGCGGTGATAGTTAGCAGGGATTTATGATGAAATGCCGTAATGAGTAAAGAGGTATTAGACTTGCTGAGTTAATGAGAGAACGATCCTGTGATGAATCTTTCAGAGAAAACCACTTGAGAGTGGTAGTAGATAGATTTGCTTAATTAGCAGGAGCTTAGCTTCACAGTGATTTTCCTGAAGTAAGAGACAAAAAACTAAGCACTAGGAACAGGGTGTGGTTGGAATTTAAAGGAAACAGGTAGGAGTTTCCAACATAGGTGGGTGGATACAAGGAATTCCTAACACAATATGATCAAAGGCTCTATTTTCACACACCCTAGAACTGGGAAGAAATTCTACATTAAGGGCTATTATACATGTAATACATCATATGCTATTTATTTATTGAAATGTCCATGTGCTTGTATTTATATAGGCAAATCAACTCGCCAGATAAGGGAAAGACTAAATGAACATAAATCTAATATTAGAACTAAATATATTAAATCTCCAGTTGCAGAACATTTCTTAAAGGCTGGACATCAGGTGTCCCAACTTAGATTTCAAATTATAGATCAGATAGAGATCCCGAGACGTGGAGGTAATAGAGAGAATGCTTAAACAGCGTGAGCTATACTGGATCCATATGTTGGAATCTAAGGGGCCTATGGGCATAAATAAGAATTTTAATTTATCTGTTTTTCAGTAATCCTTAGTGAGAATATTATTTTAATTCCCAGTATGTAACCAATATTACTTAGTGATTACATTATTTAATGTTATACAAAAGTATTGCAATATTTTGTATATTCTATGAGTCTTTGATTATTTCATTTAGATGTTCATTTTTTATAAAATACATATAATATATGTTTTTATCCACTAGAGGGCTAATGTTAAGATTGTAGGTCATTGTATATGACCACTAGGTGGTAGTATATTTTGTGTTAACCTGAGATTCTTTTGACACAGGTGTGTTAATTGTGATTGAGGCGAGGGATTTAAGGTTTATAAGTTGCAATTCTAGTATGTGATGTATACAACATGATTAAGGGATAACACTAGAAACGTTGTTGTTCTATGTTTGTAGTAGATGTAAATAAATATACATATTTTATTCTGGAGTGCTGCCATCTGCCTCTTTTTTTTTCTACATTGTATTTAGGACTTGTTGGTGTGGAGTCCTGGATGGCGTGGTCACCCGTTTGATACAAAGGTGCTGGAGAGTATACATATTCTGTAAGATTTTTCATAACCATGGCAAGGCGTCAGTCTCGACTAGTGTACTAGAATCTAATTATAAGTTTCTTTCAAGGTGATACTTGACCCCAGATAAGATCAAAAAGATTTACAAACATACAGATGGGAAATGCTGGAAAGGATGTGGGGAACAGGGCTCATTCCTCCACATCTGGTGGGAGTGCAAGGCAATAGAGCAGTACTGGGAAACAGTAATGGATACAAAAGATACCAAGTTAAACATTAGCTTAAACAGATCGCCTGACCTCCTACTCTTTCATAATTTGCCGAAGATAGTAGACAAGCCCAAAAAATACCTCCTATTTATTATGTTTAAGAGTGCTAAATCTTTGATCCCTAAACACTGGAAATCAAATAAAACCCCCACACAGGATGAGTGGATACAACAATCAGACAAACTTCTGTCAATGGAAAGATTCCGCTATATGTAAGATGATAGAATAGAAATATATGAGTACATGCTTCACCTTTGGAAAGCAAACACATTGAATTAGTCTGGGAACATCAGAAAAAGCAGCAGACATATCGACCATATGACCACTGCTAATAGACAATGGGCTCACTGCATTGTGGCCCAATCAGTCTCCCCACCCTTTTTTTTTTTCTCCTCCCTCTCACCTCCTGTATACCTACCAAGACACAACATCTCTTTCTCTCTTTTTCTTTTCTATACACTTTTCCTCTGTCTCCTCCACCTCCAACTCTATGTGGAAGTATTTAAGACAATGGTTCTTAAACAATCCTATGATACAACAAATAACTAGTACTAGACGAAATACAGGTGATAAAACAAATAACTCTAATTTTAAACAGCTATGTAGTAATAAACAGGGTTCATACCCAAATTGAAATTACTTATTGTTAAAAGAAATGTAATGGATACAGCAATGGACTATAAAGTTAAACAGCTGTATAATGCTATATGGGCTTTATTCCCAAATTTAAGTTGATTATCTTGTTAAATGTACTGATAGGACATACGATCTGGTCCGGAAATCTACCCTAGCCAAGGACATTCTTAAGACCGGGAGTAAAAGTGGAAGGACTCTCATAACATGTCTATCCGGATTGGTCAGTGACAAAATCTTTATTATCTTCTCATTGTACAATGTCAAATGTTTTCTTTATTTTAATGTTATTTGAAATCTCAATAAAGCCTTTGAAAATACAAAACAAACAAAAAAAAACTTACTGTTATTACATACATATACATCAGAACACCTGTTATATTTACATACTTTGTTCTAAAATATTGAGTTAACCAACATCACACAGCAACATAAAATTGTTTATATGCTGCTGTATAACATCTGCATACACTAAATAAAGAACTTACGGCTAGATTTGGAGTTTGGCGGTAGATGGGGTGCTAACGCTACGCGTGGTTTATGTCTAACGCACGGCATTGTTTGACTCTGGTATTTAGAGTTCAAACAAAACCTTCTAACGATACTCCTAACGCGTGTATTTCACACGCGGAATCCTGCCCGCGTTAGACAGTCTCCCATAGAGATCAATGGAAAAGCAAACAAACACGCTTTTTTCACCTAACACTCGATCTCGCGAGAAATACGCACAGCTCGGTCATATGACGCATACCACATAATGCACAACAATAACACGCCGCAAATGTCACAACAACAATCACTAAACAAAGCACATAAGCATTACACATTCACAAGCGGGAGGAATTTTAATAAAATAACATACAGGGAATACGCATATACTTTAAGATGCGGAAATACGCAAAATAACAACAAGGAAAATAAAAAAAATACATACACTAGCAAAATAATCGCATTCAATATCACTATATATTAGGACAAACAGACATATACAACACTTCACTAATACCACACCATCGCAAATTAACATTTAAACATAATACTATTGGTCAATGTTATAGAAAACGACCACTATGACATCATCGCATTCTACACATTCCACAAATACTAACTCCAAATGAGCATGCGCAAATTCACACACCTAATACACATTGCACAAATAATCAGTAAGAATAAAGCACACCTGAACACAATTTACAAAGCAAACCGGTACATCATTAAACATTTACATAGGGTATATAAGCACCACACAAGCATGGCTTCTTTCACTGTGTTGCTGGTGGGTTTTTGGAGATTGGAGCTTAGAGATTTTGTGCATTATTGTGAGTCAGTTAGTGTTATCGTGAGTGAGTTAAGTGGTAGTGTGAGTTATTGAGAGTTAGTGGTAGTGTGAGTTAGAGAGTTAGTGCTAGTGTGAGTTAGAGAGTTAGTGCTAGTGTGAGTTAGAGAGTTAGTGCTAGTGTGAGTTAGAGAGTTAGTGCTAGTGTGAGTTAGTGAACGACAGTTGGTTTGGGTGAGTGCGCGAGTGCTTTTTCTGTACACTTAACACATTTACACGCAAACACATTCAATACATACATACACTTATCAATAACACTACATACACTCCATACCCCATACCCTCTCATACTACACTCCATACCCCATTCCCTGTAGTCCCATTCCCTTTCATCCCATTTACTCTTATCCCATACCCCATCCCATACCCATCCCCTAGTTACATTTAGTTTACATATCCTCCTTTTAGTCTTCTTCTTCATTTCGTTCATTTAAATACTCCTTACCCTCTTTTATTTATATCCCTTTCACACTTTCAGCAATTATTTTGGTCTTTTTAGTTCTTTATTTTGACCCCCTTTCATTTGATCACACTCACTTTTTGTTTGCTTAGTTGGGGTTTAGTTTAGGGAAGAGATGGAGGGCAGGCAGGGGAGAGGTAGAGGGGGGAGGAGAGGGAGGGGGAGAGGAACAGGGCAGGAAGGGGGGCAGGAAGGGGGGCAGGAAGCGGGGGTGGAAGCGGTGGGTGGACCCAGCCACTTGGTTCAAGATGAACAAGTGGCTGGGCCCAGTGGCGGACAGAGTAGGGCTTCACAGTCCGGGAAACAGAGGGCATCGTCACAGGGGAAGGCCAAGGGGACTAGGGAGGCGAGGTTTCTGATGGAGGAGAAGGAGGCCCTCGTAGAAGCCTATATGGCCAGGTATAGGAGGCTGCAGCCTCAGAAGACCACCCCGACTGAGAAGAGGAAGCTCTGGCATGAGATAAGGAATGCAGTCAATGCAGTGGGTGGCCGGAACAGAGATATGGACTCTATTAAACATCGATACCGGGACTGCAAGATGGATCTTAAGAAAAAGTTAAGCCTGGAGGCCCGACATGCCGCAGGAACCGATGGCGGCCCTGCACTGGAAATCGATTACTGCCGATGGGAGGAAATGTTGCGTCCCAGCATCTCCGAGGTGGATGTAGTCGGTATCGGAGGAATTGATACCAGGAACCTGCCATTCTCATCTGACGGTAAGCTCATTTAAGAATAAATTCACATACGAATGTATTTCAAGGGACACTATACGCAAACCTTTACTTTCATGATTGAGGTAGAGAATACAATTTGACAAAACATTCAAATTTACTTATATTACCTAATTTGATTCATTCTTTAGATATACTTTAATGAAGAAATAGCCATGCACACGGCGAACCAATCACAGGAGGCAGCTATATTCAGCTACCAATCAGCATCTTCTAAGCATATTTAGATATGCTGTTCAGCAAAGAATATCCAGAGAATGAAGCTAATTAGATAAGAAAAGTACATTAGAAAGTTGATTATAATTGTATGCTTCTAAATCATGAAAGATAAAACATTGGGTTTCATGTCCCTTTAAGGATCAGATTAATGCTATAACGTTGTTTACACGCATTCACAATTACTTTGCGGTTACATCAGTATCTAGGCTATAGGTTAGGTGTGCATTTAAACAGACTGAAAACAAACGCTAAAACATTCAGATTGACCAGAGATATCACAAACACGGTTTAGAAAATGCGGAAATCGTATTGATTGTTAGATTTCAAAGTGGATTAATGAGGCTCCATTTGTAATTGTATCGTAAGCTAAGTCATTTAAAGCTTTATTTGGAAATATGCTAATATATACATTTCTTTCTTTTTCAAATATACAGAGTCTGGGGAGGAGGCAGCACACAAATACAGGTTCCTCCTTTTCCCCGGGATGAGAGTGGTGGGGATGAATCTCCACCTCGGAGGGAAGAGGCCCCCCTTGACGAAGAGGCCCCGGAAGCAGAGGAAGAGGCCCCGGAAGCAGAGGAAGAGGCCGCGGAACCAGAGGCCCCTCAAGGACCCGCACCCCGCCGTGCACGGGCACCCCGCCGTGCACAACAAGAGGAAATAGCTGAGGTGCGGGTTCTACTAGACTACATTGTCCAGATGCGTAACTCCCGGATACAAAATATAGAAGGCAGAACTAGAATTCTTAAAGGACAAAACAAAATCATTGAAGGCCAAAACCAAATAATAAACATCCTTACTCGAATAGAAGAAGGCCAAAACAGAACCTTTAATCTCCAACAAGAGATGTTTAATTTCTTCCGGGAGGCGCATGCTGGTCTGCCTCCTGCTGGTCTGCCTCCTGGTCCGCCTCCTGCTGCTGGGCCTCCTGCTGCTGGGCCTCCTGCTGCCGGGCCATCTTCTCCTGCCGGGCCATCTTCTCCTGCCGGGCCATCTTCTCCTGCCGGGCCATCTCCTCCTGCCGGGCCATCTCCTCCTCCTCACCTTGGTCGTCCCAGTACTCTTCCTTCCACTCTTCCCACAACATCTCCAATGAGAACTCGTCGGAGTCGGCAGTTGACCCTCCCAGAGCCTCAGCCCCGTGGGAAGAGGGGAAGGAAGAGGAAGTAAGTATTTGTTTTCATGTTTAATGTTTTTTTTATTTAATGTGTAATGGATAGGTATGTGATGTGGTTTTCATACACTTGTGGACCACACTCTGTATATAATCTACTTCTATGGGACCGGGTCCATGGAGGCATATTGTTTGCAGAGTGTGGGTTATAAGTGTGTGAAAACTACATCACATACATATCCTTGTTCATGATATTGTTTGGTTTCTGTGATGTGATGTCCAAACTGTTTCCCGAATCGCAAAAAAAATTAACCTTACAATTATCCATGATGGCATATTACTGTTTGAATGACAATAACACAGCTTAAAGGGACAGTCAGAATTATTGATTACAAAGAAAACACTGTATTACGCATTATCAAGTTGGAAACAACAAAACATGGAGAAATACGTGTGACTTATGTGCTTACCCTTGTATCTATGCCTATGAAAAATGACCACTTATTTGTTGTTCTGACATAACAACATTTTAGACATCAATGATCAATACATGGTAAATATGCTGTATGAGCTCAAGGATTTACATATACAAATGCTATCCAAATGCCCTCTAGTGGTCAAATTGCATAATGATTACATGCACTCTTCAAGCTCTAAGAAATGAGCACACGAACCTCATAGGTTTAGCTAGCAATTTAAAATAAACACAAATGATTAATTGGTGAGAAACCTTTGATATCATTGATATTACAAAATTGACTTTTTTAATAATGCAAAACATTATTTGTTTTCTAAACTGTCCCTTTAACAAAATTACATATGCTAACATAATATTTGCATATTGTTCGTATATCTACATATATTTTGAAATAAAATTTATATTGACGTGTTAAATAAAGTCTATTTTCTTAAAGAGACATTATTTTTGTTTTTATTTTTTTAAGAAAGACATTTGTTTTAACAATGAATATGGTTTAAAGTCCTTTTAGGAGTGGGGGGGGAAATATGCTAACAATAATATATTTGGAGATTAACCAATGTGGAACTCATACATGATACAAAAATCAACATTTGCATTAAAGGGACAGTATACTATATTTTTAACAGAACTGCATGTAATAGACACTACTAGAAACAACAAGATTAACATATACTGATATCAATATTAGAAAGCTTTAAACACTTTCTAATAAATTCGGGTTATCTCTATTGAAAATATAGATGAACCCCCATTACAACCGTAAAACAAGACAATACCCCATCATTAACATATGAAAAGACCCTTTACACAAACTGGAGAAAGCTGGAGATGGTACTCACATGAAACTTTGAGGCTTGGCGAGGAGTCTGAAAAGTACTTAAATTTTATTTGAACAGAAACAAAATGAGACGTGTATTTGGTAAACAATGGACTATATAACTAGAGACCAAATAAAATATTTTGGTTTTTAATGTGAGTGTCTAATGAACCTTTAATAAAATATACAACGAAATTACATTTAGAAGAAGTCGGCATCATATATTTAGCATATGATAAAGATAAATGCATATTGATTACTTTATTCTAACACAATAGCGCATATTTATGAATTAGATATCTTTAACATTAAACACAACAGTCATTTTTCATAAAAAGAAACATATTGTTGACAAACATTTTAAACAACATGGACTATAGAGATTTGCACTTGCCTCGAAATATCTTATGCATGAAAACATTTTGCTTTCGTTCATTTATTCAACCAGACATCCAGCAAAAGAGAATGTGGTGGTCTTTATCAGCTTTGGGTCAACAATGTAACATGATGCAAACAATCCATATTCGACATGTTTTTAAACTTGTCTTCTCATTCACAAACGTGTTTAACGTGCACAAAAAAATATTGCGGGACTACGTAATACAATCAGACGTTTTTTTACCTTTGCATGTGACGTCTTAATTAACATGGCGCTTCCTTGATCACGTAAGAACGCAATCCAATAAAAGGCGCATTATTGATTACGTAAGAACGCAAAGCAAAAAAAGGCGCATCCTTGATCGCGTAAAAACGCCATCCAATAAAAGGTGCATCCTTGATCGCGTAAAAACGTCAGTCAATACAAGGAATCATTGGACAGCCTGGCAGGTGACGTCTTAAGCAACATGGCGCATCCGAGATCAAGGAAAAACCGCAGCCAATACAAGGACTCAGTTGACAGCTTGGCATATCAATAAGAAACGTATTTATATTTTAGTAACTAGTATGTGTCTAGATTGCTATCTAGGAATGTCACGAAATCATGAATCATCTTTTCGGACTTGACTGTCCCTTTAACTATAGCTATGGTGTATATCTTTAACATTTAAAAGATACACATGAGAAATACATATGCCATTGATGTTTTAAGATATGTTTAGATTGTTTTGGAATAACAATAATGACACATGTATTGATCAAACGTGTCATTTATTCAAGTGGAAATATGGTCAGCCTACAATATTTGTCAAAACATATTCTTCATCTAAAATATGTGCATTACACACAGAGATTGATTTGGTTACACTTTTACAATAAGATAGAATTGAAAATGAAATACATGTGCTGTCAACATTACAATAAGATTGTTTATTAATAAGATTATATGTCCTTGTTCATGTAAAAAGGACAAAAACGCTTTAGAAATGGAAATCCATTCATTAACAATTGTGCTCACCATCACTTAAAGGGACATGATTTTTATTTTTAAAAAGAGGATACACAGAGACAATACTAATTCAATAAAATGAACACTTTACAGGGATTATATCATTGTATCAATCCTCAGATCATTTGTTAAAGGTGCATCAATTCATGCAGAGTTTATAAATACACACATGGATGTGAAATTTGAAATATACATATATATATATACACAAATAACAATCTATATATACATATATAAAATAATTACTATGCTAATCATAATCATGCAATGATAAAGCTTTTAGAAAAATATATAAAGACAAATAATAACATTACATTGGAGATGTTAATCTTAAAGTCATTTACAATTGTATTACATATATGATTCAGGAAACACCATTATTTTTGGTAGGTCCCTTTAAGGATCAACCAGATAAACTACAGATTTCAATTAATGACATGAATAAGGAGGACAAAGATTCGTGCAATGACATGTCTTTTATTAGTATGTCAGAAAACAGCAACAACGTTTATAAATAATCTGGTAAAGATCAGGAAAATTGGAGCCATATGACAAGGTAACAGAGTGCATCACAGTCCATGAAGAGAGTTGCCAAGGGCCAGCATAGCCCTATTGGAGACATATGACAAGGTAACAGAGTGCATCACAGTCCATGAAGAGAGTTGCCAAGGGCCAGCATAGCCCCATTTGAGCCATATGACAAGGGAACAGAGTGCATCACAGTCCATGAAGAGAGTTGCCAAGGGCCAGCATAGCCCCATTTGAGCCATATGACAAGGTAACCGAGTGCATCACAGTCCATGAAGAGAGTTGCCAAGGGCCAGCATAGCCCCAATGGAGCCATATGACAAGGTAACAGAGTGCATCACAGTCCATGAAGAGAGTTGCCAAGGGCCAGCATAGCCCCATTGGAGCCATATGACAAGGTAACAGAGTGCATCACAGTCCATGAAGAGAAATGCCAAGGGTCAGCATAGCCCCATTGGAGACATATGACAAGGTAGCAGAGTGCATCACAGTCCATGAAGAGAGTTGCCAAGGGCCAGCATAGCCCCATTGGAGCCATATGACAAGGTAACAGAGTGCATCACAGTCCATGAAGAGAGTTGCCAAGGGCCAGCATAGCCCCATTTGAGCTATATGACAAGGTAACAGAGTGCATCACAGTCCATGAAGAGAGTTGCCAAGGGCCAGCATAGCCCCATTTGAGCCATATGACAAGGTAACAGAGTGCATCACAGTCCATGAAGAGAGTTGCCAAGGGCCAGCATAGCCCCATTGGAGCCATATGACAAGGTAACAGAGTGCATCACAGTCCATGAAGAGAGTTGCCAAGGGCCAGCATAGCCCCATTGGAGACATATGACAAGGTAACAGAGTGCATCACAGTCCATGAAGAGAGTTGCCAAGGGCCAGCATAGCCCCATTGGAGACATATGACAAGGTAACAGAGTGCATCACAGTCCATGAAGAGAGTTGCCAAGGGCCAGCATAGCCCCATTTGAGCCATATGACAAGGTAACAGAGTGCATCACAGTGCAGAAGAGAGTTGCCAAGGGCCAGCATAGCCCCATTGGAGACATATGACAAGGTAACAGAGTGCATCACAGTCCATGAAGAGAGTTGCCAAGGGCCAGCATAGCCCCATTGGAGCCATAAGACAAGGTAACAGAGTGCATCACAGTCCATGAAGAGAGTTGCCAAGGGCCAGCATAGCCCCATTGGAGACATATGACAAGGTAACAGAGTGCATCACAGTCCATGAAGAGAGTTGCCAAGGGCCAGCATAGCCCCATTGGAGCCATATGACAAGGTAACAGAGTGCATCACAGTCCATGAAGAGAGTTGTCAAGGGCCAGCATAGCCCCATTTGAGCCATATGACAAGGTAACAGAGTGCATCACAGTCCATGAAGAGAGTTGCCAAGGGCCAGCATAGCCCCATTGGAGACATATGACAAGGTAACAGAGTGCATCACAGTCCATGAAGAGAGTTGCCAAGGGCCAGCATAGCCCCATTGGAGCCATATGACAAGGTAACAGAGTGCATCACAGTCCATGAAGAGAGTTGCCAAGGGCTAGCATAGCCCATTGGAGACATATGACAAGGGAACAGAGTGCGTCACAGTCCATGAAGAGAGTTGCCAAGGGCCAGCATAGCCCCATTTGAGCCATATGACAAGGTAACAGAGTGCATCACAGTCCATGAAGAGAGTTGCCAAGGGCCAGCATAGCCCCATTGGAGACATATGACAAGGTAACAGAGTGCATCACAGTCCATGAAGAGAGTTGCCAAGGGCCAGCATAGCCCCATTGGAGCCATAAGACAAGGTAACAGAGTGCATCACAGTCCATGAAGAGAGTTGCCAAGGGCCAGCATAGCCCCATTGGAGAAATATGACAAGGTAACAGAGTGCATCACAGTCCATGAAGAGAGTTGCCAAGGGCCAGCATAGCCCCATTGGAGCCATATGACAAGGTAACAGAGTGCATCACAGTCCATGAAGAGAGTTGTCAAGGGCCAGCATAGCCCCATTTGAGCCATATGACAAGGTAACAGAGTGCATCACAGTCCATGAAGAGAGTTGCCAAGGGCCAGCATAGCCCCATTGGAGACATATGACAAGGTAACAGAGTGCATCACAGTCCATGAAGAGAGTTGCCAAGGGCCAGCATAGCCCCATTGGAGCCATATGACAAGGTAACAGAGTGCATCACAGTCCATGAAGAGAGTTGTCAAGGGCCAGCATAGCCCCATTTGAGCCATATGACAAGGTAACAGAGTGCGTCACAGTCCATGAAGAGAGTTGCCAAGGGCCAGCATAGCCCCATTGGAGACATATGACAAGGTAACAGAGTGCGTCACAGTCCATGAAGAGAGTTGCCAAGGGCCAGCATAGCCCCATTGGAGCCATATGACAAGGTAACAGAGTGCGTCACAGTCCATGAAGAGAGTTGCCAAGGGCTAGCATAGCCCCATTGGAGACATATGACAAGGGAACAGAGTGCGTCACAGTCCATGAAGAGAGTTGCCAAGGGCCAGCATAGCCCCATTGGAGACATATGATAAGGTAACAGAGTGCATCACAGTCCATGAAGAGAGTTGCCAAGGGCCAGCATAGCCCCATTGGAGCCATATGACAAGGTAACAGAGTGCATCACAGTCCATGAAGAGAGTTGCCAAGGGCCAGCATAGCCCCATTGGAGACATATGACAAGGTAACAGAGTGCATCACAGTCCATGAAGAGAGTTGCCAAGGGCCAGCATAGCCCCATTGGAGCCATATGACAAGGTAACAGAGTGCATCACAGTCCATGAAGAGAGTTGCCAAGGGCCAGCATAGCCCCATTGGAGCCATATGACAAGGTAACAGAGTGCATCACAGTCCATGAAGAGAGTTGCCAAGGGCCAGCATAGCCCCATTGGAGCCATATGACAAGGTAACAGAGTGCATCACAGTCCATGAAGAGAGTTGCCAAGGGCCAGCATAGCCCCATTGGAGCCATATGACAAGGTAACAGAGTGCGTCACAGTCCATGAAGAGAGTTGCCAAGGGCCAGCATAGCCCCATTGGAGACATATGACAAGGTAACAGAGTGCGTCACAGTCCATGAAGAGAGTTGCCAAGGGCCAGCATAGCCCCATTGGAGCCATATGACAAGGTAACAGAGTGCATCACAGTCCATGAAGAGAGTTGCCAAGGGCCAGCATAGCCCCATTGGAGACATATGACAAGGTAACAGAGTGCATCACAGTCCATGAAGAGAGTTGCCAAGGGCCAGCATAGCCCCATTGGAGCCATATGACAAGGTAACAGAGTGCATCACAGTCCATGAAGAGAGTTGCCAAGGGCCAGCATAGCCCCATTGGAGACATATGACAAGGTAACAGAGTGCATCACAGTCCATGAAGAGAGTTGCCAAGGGCCAGCATAGCCCCATTGGAGCCATATGACAAGGTAACAGAGTGCATCACAGTCCATGAAGAGAGTTGCCAAGGGCCAGCATAGCCCCATTGGAGACATATGACAAGGTAACAGAGTGCATCACAGTCCATGAAGAGAGTTGCCAAGGGCCAGCATAGCCCCATTGGAGCCATATGACAAGGTAACAGAGTGCATCACAGTCCATGAAGAGAGTTGCCAAGGGCCAGCATAGCCCCATTGGAGCCATATGACAAGGTAACAGAGTGCATCACAGTCCATGAAGAGAGTTGTCAAGGGCCAGCATAGCCCCATTTGAGCCATATGACAAGGTAACAGAGTGCATCACAGTCCATGAAGAGAGTTGCCAAGGGCCAGCATAGCCCCATTGGAGACATATGACAAGGTAACAGAGTGCATCACAGTCCATGAAGAGAGTTGCCAAGGGCCAGCATAGCCCCATTGGAGCCATATGACAAGGTAACAGAGTGCATCACAGTCCATGAAGAGAGTTGTCAAGGGCCAGCATAGCCCCATTTGAGCCATATGACAAGGTAACAGAGTGCATCACAGTCCATGAAGAGAGTTGCCAAGGGCCAGCATAGCCCCATTGGAGACATATGACAAGGTAACAGAGTGCATCACAGTCCATGAAGAGAGTTGCCAAGGGCCAGCATAGCCCCATTGGAGCCATATGACAAGGTAACAGAGTGCATCACAGTCCATGAAGAGAGTTGCCAAGGGCTAGCATAGCCCCATTGGAAACATATGACAAGGGAACAGAGTGCGTCACAGTCCATGAAGAGAGTTGCCAAGGGCCAGCATAGCCCCATTTGAGCCATATGACAAGGTAACAGAGTGCATCACAGTCCATGAAGAGAGTTGCCAAGGGCCAGCATAGCCCCATTTGAGCCATATGACAAGGTAACAGAGTGCATCACGGTCCATGAAGAGAGTTGCCAAGGGCCAGCATAGCCCCATTGGAGACATATGACAAGGTAACAGAGTGCATCACAGTCCATGAAGAGAGTTGCCAAGGGCCAGCATATCCCCATTGGAGCCATAAGACAAGGTAACAGAGTGCATCACAGTCCATGAAGAGAGTTGCCAAGGGCCAGCATAGCCCCATTGGAGACATATGACAAGGTAACAGAGTGCATCACAGTCCATGAAGAGAGTTGCCAAGGGCCAGCATAGCCCCATTGGAGCCATATGACAAGGTAACAGAGTGCATCACAGTCCATGAAGAGAGTTGTCAAGGGCCAGCATAGCCCCATTTGAGCCATATGAAAAGGTAACAGAGTGCATCACAGTCCATGAAGAGAGTTGCCAAGGGCCAGCATAGCCCCATTGGAGACATATGACAAGGTAACAGAGTGCATCACAGTCCATGAAGAGAGTTGCCAAGGGCCAGCATAGCCCCATTGGAGCCATATGACAAGGTAACAGAGTGCATCACAGTCCATGAAGAGAGTTGTCAAGGGCCAGCATAGCCCCATTTGAGCCATATGACAAGGTAACAGAGTGCATCACAGTCCATGAAGAGAGTTGCCAAGGGCCAGCATAGCCCCATTGGAGACATATGACAAGGTAACAGAGTGCATCACAGTCCATGAAGAGAGTTGCCAAGGGCCAGCATAGCCCCATTGGAGCCATATGACAAGGTAACAGAGTGCGTCACAGTCCATGATGAGAGTTGCCAAGGGCTAGCATAGCCCCATTGGAGACATATGACAAGGGAACAGAGTGCGTCACAGTCCATGAAGAGAGTTGCCAAGGGCCAGCATAGCCCCATTTGAGCCATATGACAAGGTAACAGAGTGCATCACAGTCCATGAAGAGAGTTGCCAAGGGCCAGCATAGCCCCATTGGAGACATATGACAAGGTAACAGAGTGCATCACAGTCCATGAAGAGAGTTGCCAAGGGCCAGCATAGCCCCATTGGAGCCATATGACAAGGTAACAGAGTGCATCACAGTCCATGAAGAGAGTTGCCAAGGGCCAGCATAGCCCCATTGGAGACATATGACAAGGTAACAGAGTGCATCACAGTCCATGAAGAGAGTTGCCAAGGGCCAGCATAGCCCCATTGGAGACATATGACAAGGTAACAGAGTGCATCACAGTCCATGAAGAGAGTTGCCAAGGGCCAGCATAGCCCCATTGGAGACATATGACAAGGTAACAGAGTGCATCACAGTCCATGAAGAGAGTTGCCAAGGGCCAGCATAGCCCCATTGGAGACATATGACAAGGTAACAGAGTGCATCACAGTCCATGAAGAGAGTTGCCAAGGGCCAGCATAGCCCCATTGGAGACATATGACAAGGTAACAGAGTGCATCACAGTCCATGAAGAGAGTTGTCAAGGGCCAGCATAGCCCCATTTGAGCCATATGACAAGGTAACAGAGTGCATCACAGTCCATGAAGAGAGTTGCCAAGGGCCAGCATAGCCCCATTGGAGACATATGACAAGGTAACAGAGTGCATCACAGTCCATGAAGAGAGTTGCCAAGGGCCAGCATAGCCCCATTGGAGCCATATGACAAGGTAACAGAGTGCATCACAGTCCATGAAGAGAGTTGTCAAGGGCCAGCATAGCCCCATTTGAGCCATATGACAAGGTAACAGAGTGCATCACAGTCCATGAAGAGAGTTGCCAAGGGCCAGCATAGCCCCATTGGAGACATATGACAAGGTAACAGAGTGCATCACAGTCCATGAAGAGAGTTGCCAAGGGCCAGCATAGCCCCATTGGAGCCATATGACAAGGTAACAGAGTGCATCACAGTCCATGAAGAGAGTTGTCAAGGGCCAGCATAGCCCCATTTGAGCCATATGACAAGGTAACAGAGTGCGTCACAGTCCATGAAGAGAGTTGCCAAGGGCCAGCATAGCCCCATTGGAGACATATGACAAGGTAACAGAGTGCGTCACAGTCCATGAAGAGAGTTGCCAAGGGCCAGCATAGCCCCATTGGAGCCATATGACAAGGTAACAGAGTGCGTCACAGTCCATGAAGAGAGTTGCCAAGGGCTAGCATAGCCCCATTGGAGACATATGACAAGGGAACAGAGTGCGTCACAGTCCATGAAGAGAGTTGCCAAGGGCCAGCATAGCCCCATTGGAGACATATGATAAGGTAACAGAGTGCATCACAGTCCATGAAGAGAGTTGCCAAGGGCCAGCATAGCCCCATTGGAGCCATATGACAAGGTAACAGAGTGCATCACAGTCCATGAAGAGAGTTGCCAAGGGCCAGCATAGCCCCATTGGAGACATATGACAAGGTAACAGAGTGCATCACAGTCCATGAAGAGAGTTGCCAAGGGCCAGCATAGCCCCATTGGAGCCATATGACAAGGTAACAGAGTGCATCACAGTCCATGAAGAGAGTTGCCAAGGGCCAGCATAGCCCCATTGGAGACATATGACAAGGTAACAGAGTGCATCACAGTCTATGAAGAGAGTTGCCAAGGGCCAGCATAGCCCCATTGGAGCCATATGACAAGGTAACAGAGTGCATCACAGTCCATGAAGAGAGTTGCCAAGGGCCAGCATAGCCCCATTGGAGACATATGACAAGGTAACAGAGTGCATCACAGTCCATGAAGAGAGTTGCCAAGGGCCAGCATAGCCCCATTGGAGACATATGAGAAGGTAACAGAGTGCATCACAGTCCATGAAGAGAGTTGCCAAGGGCCAGCATAGCCCCATTGGAGACATATGACAAGGTAGCAGAGTGCATCACAGACCATGAAGAGAGTTGCCAAGGGCCAGCATAGCCCCATTGGAGACATATGACAAGGTAACAGAGTGCATCACAGTCCATGAAGAGAGTTGCCAAGGGCCAGCATAGCCCCATTGGAGCCATAAGACAAGGTAACAGAGTGCATCACAGTCCATGAAGAGAGTTGCCAAGGGCCAGCATAGCCCCATTGGAGACATATGACAAGGTAACAGAGTGCATCACAGTCCATGAAGAGAGTTGCCAAGGGCCAGCATAGCCCCATTGGAGCCATATGACAAGGTAACAGAGTGCATCACAGTCCATGAAGAGAGTTGTCAAGGGCCAGCATAGCCCCATTTGAGCCATATGACAAGGTAACAGAGTGCATCACAGTCCATGAAGAGAGTTGCCAAGGGCCAGCATAGCCCCATTGGAGACATATGACAAGGTAACAGAGTGCATCACAGTCCATGAAGAGAGTTGCCAAGGGCCAGCATAGCCCCATTGGAGCCATATGACAAGGTAACAGAGTGCATCACAGTCCATGAAGAGAGTTGTCAAGGGCCAGCATAGCCCCATTTGAGCCATATGACAAGGTAACAGAGTGCATCACAGTCCATGAAGAGAGTTGCCAAGGGCCAGCATAGCCCCATTGGAGACATATGACAAGGTAACAGAGTGCATCACAGTCCATGAAGAGAGTTGCCAAGGGCCAGCATAGCCCCATTGGAGCCATATGACAAGGTAACAGAGTGCATCACAGTCCATGAAGAGAGTTGCCAAGGGCTAGCATAGCCCCATTGGAAACATATGACAAGGGAACAGAGTGCGTCACAGTCCATGAAGAGAGTTGCCAAGGGCCAGCATAGCCCCATTTGAGCCATATGACAAGGTAACAGAGTGCATCACAGTCCATGAAGAGAGTTGCCAAGGGCCAGCATAGCCCCATTTGAGCCATATGACAAGGTAACAGAGTGCATCACGGTCCATGAAGAGAGTTGCCAAGGGCCAGCATAGCCCCATTGGAGACATATGACAAGGTAACAGAGTGCATCACAGTCCATGAAGAGAGTTGCCAAGGGCCAGCATATCCCCATTGGAGCCATAAGACAAGGTAACAGAGTGCATCACAGTCCATGAAGAGAGTTGCCAAGGGCCAGCATAGCCCCATTGGAGACATATGACAAGGTAACAGAGTGCATCACAGTCCATGAAGAGAGTTGCCAAGGGCCAGCATAGCCCCATTGGAGCCATATGACAAGGTAACAGAGTGCATCACAGTCCATGAAGAGAGTTGTCAAGGGCCAGCATAGCCCCATTTGAGCCATATGAAAAGGTAACAGAGTGCATCACAGTCCATGAAGAGAGTTGCCAAGGGCCAGCATAGCCCCATTGGAGACATATGACAAGGTAACAGAGTGCATCACAGTCCATGAAGAGAGTTGCCAAGGGCCAGCATAGCCCCATTGGAGCCATATGACAAGGTAACAGAGTGCATCACAGTCCATGAAGAGAGTTGTCAAGGGCCAGCATAGCCCCATTTGAGCCATATGACAAGGTAACAGAGTGCATCACAGTCCATGAAGAGAGTTGCCAAGGGCCAGCATAGCCCCATTGGAGACATATGACAAGGTAACAGAGTGCATCACAGTCCATGAAGAGAGTTGCCAAGGGCCAGCATAGCCCCATTGGAGCCATATGACAAGGTAACAGAGTGCGTCACAGTCCATGATGAGAGTTGCCAAGGGCTAGCATAGCCCCATTGGAGACATATGACAAGGGAACAGAGTGCGTCACAGTCCATGAAGAGAGTTGCAAAGGGCCAGCATAGCCCCATTTGAGCCATATGACAAGGTAACAGAGTGCATCACAGTCCATGAAGAGAGTTGCCAAGGGCCAGCATAGCCCCATTGGAGACATATGACAAGGTAACAGAGTGCATCACAGTCCATGAAGAGAGTTGCCAAGGGCCAGCATAGCCCCATTGGAGCCATATGACAAGGTAACAGAGTGCATCACAGTCCATGAAGAGAGTTGCCAAGGGCCAGCATAGCCCCATTGGAGACATATGACAAGGTAACAGAGTGCATCACAGTCCATGAAGAGAGTTGCCAAGGGCCAGCATAGCCCCATTGGAGACATATGACAAGGTAACAGAGTGCATCACAGTCCATGAAGAGAGTTGCCAAGGGCCAGCATAGCCCCATTGGAGACATATGACAAGGTAACAGAGTGCATCACAGTCCATGAAGAGAGTTGCCAAGGGCCAGCATAGCCCCATTGGAGACATATGACAAGGTAACAGAGTGCATCACAGTCCATGAAGAGAGTTGCCAAGGGCCAGCATAGCCCCATTGGAGACATATGACAAGGTAACAGAGTGCATCACAGTCCATGAAGAGAGTTGTCAAGGGCCAGCATAGCCCCATTTGAGCCATATGACAAGGTAACAGAGTGCATCACAGTCCATGAAGAGAGTTGCCAAGGGCCAGCATAGCCCCATTGGAGACATATGACAAGGTAACAGAGTGCATCACAGTCCATGAAGAGAGTTGCCAAGGGCCAGCATAGCCCCATTGGAGCCATATGACAAGGTAACAGAGTGCATCACAGTCCATGAAGAGAGTTGTCAAGGGCCAGCATAGCCCCATTTGAGCCATATGACAAGGTAACAGAGTGCATCACAGTCCATGAAGAGAGTTGCCAAGGGCCAGCATAGCCCCATTGGAGACATATGACAAGGTAACAGAGTGCATCACAGTCCATGAAGAGAGTTGCCAAGGGCCAGCATAGCCCCATTGGAGCCATATGACAAGGTAACAGAGTGCATCACAGTCCATGAAGAGAGTTGCCAAGGGCTAGCATAGCCCCATTGGAGACATATGACAAGGGAACAGAGTGCGTCACAGTCCATGAAGAGAGTTGCCAAGGGCCAGCATAGCCCCATTTGAGCCATATGACAAGGTAACAGAGTGCATCACAGTCCATGAAGAGAGTTGCCAAGGGCCAGCATAGCCCCATTGGAGACATATGACAAGGTAACAGAGTGCATTACAGTCCATGAAGAGAGTTGCCAAGGGCCAGCATAGCCCCATTGGAGCCATATGACAAGGTAACAGAGTGCATCACAGTCCATGAAGAGAGTTGCCAAGGGCCAGCATAGCCCCATTTGAGG